>NW_015552696.1:223946-224907 GCF_001515605.1 Sinocyclocheilus anshuiensis | reverse complement strand
AGACTTTAGTCTTTGCAACTTTACAGATCTTCTTTATGCACCAAGAGCTTGTAACACTCCAAAGAGAAAGGAAAAAATGAAATCGCATCATATGACCCCTTTAAATTGTTCTCTGATATCTACATAGAAGGTACGTGGCTTAGGTAAGGGCAAAAAAATTCCAGAAACGCGTTTTACATGTCCATTTACAACCCTAAGATTTGTCCCTAGAAGGAAATGGCCTGTTTTTACCTTATTTGGAAGGGTCATGAATAATAATGTTGAGCTCTGCTCTGATTGGCTGTTTCACAGTGCTGCTCATTTCAGTAGCTCACACAGCATGAAGGAAACGCAGGGAAAATATATTTCAATACTCTATCTCTGTTATATCGTTGGGTTATTATGCTGTATATAAAAATCAGGGAGCCGCTATTAATATATTCGAATGCACGATCGCTTTTTACTTTCACTTTGGAGATTTGCGATCGCACGTGCTCTGTGTGAACTACAGCGGCAGTACTTACCACACATTTAACAAGATCAGATGCTTGTCAGTGGTGCTCAGGATCTGTAAATCATTCATCATCATCCTCAGTCATCTCTCCTTACTCTGTTTATGTGGTAAGTTAAATCTTATGTCCTGTAACAGGCTACCGCTAGCAAGCAGCTAACCATGTCACTTTAGTGGCTCGCGTTATTTTATTATAACGCACGTTATTTGTTTTCCGTGCCTTTCTGAATACAGACACCAACCCATCCCTGCACATCACATCCCCTGCACAGCCTGGAACATAACATTTATTTCCATGATCTGCCATTTTGCTATTATCCTCGCTTGTTTCTTCACAATACCTGCAGAACTTCTGATGATTCGGCTGTGCAGGTTCGGCTGGCATAGAACATGGGCGGGTATATGCAAATGTTGGGGGCGTAACTATTAGTGATCCCGACTGTAACGTCACAGTCGGTGTTATGTTCTGAT
>NW_015552696.1:198102-221656 GCF_001515605.1 Sinocyclocheilus anshuiensis | reverse complement strand
ATATGCAAATGTTGGGGGCGTAACTATTAGTGATCCCGACTGTAACGTCACAGTCGGTGTTATGTTCTGATTCGCCTATTTTTCAGTGGTCTTTTGCATGCACGAGATTTACATAAGAAGAAGGAAACAATGGTGTTTGAGGCTCAGAGTATGTCATTTCCATGTACAGAACTGTTATTATTCAACTGTGCCAAGGTAAACAGTTTTCCATTCTATGGCACCTTTAAAAGTGAAACTGAAGCCTACCTCTCTCATTCTGCATGAATCCAAATGTTTCTATATTCTGGATGCTAAAATATTTTTTATTATGTAAACTATATGCTTTGTTCTTCACTTTATCGACGTAAAGCATCATCCTTCACATAAGCTATAACAGCAGTGAGGCGGTGGTCACGCTGAACGGCACAGACTGTATTACGGACTATTTAAATTGATCAGTGTAACTTTTTATGTTTCTTTAACTACATTTAATTTTGATAATGAACAGGCTGCGATGTCAAGTTAGCAAAAATTTGTTGTATGTGCGTGTGAGGTGCCGATCACTACATTGTTTTCCCAACTGTTTCAAAATACCGAAATAAAGAAAACTGCTTTCTGCCATCTCGGTTTCCTTTCCGTGAACTTCAGAGCGTGTTATAATTATCCGAAACTCAGCACAATTTTTTCTTTCGTTTTGTTAAACTGTTAATTATTTCAGTGAAATATATTTTGTCTATAGGCCAATATATATTTCTTTTTATGTAGCCAATATATTCTGTTTTCTCTGTTCACAGTGCGTGATGTGAGCTTGTGTGAATCGGTGTTCTACACTATCCTGCCATTTTTGCTGGTTTCAAACACACAAAAAGCGGCATTACCTGCCATTCATTTTCACTTAAATGTAGGCCTAATGCTTGGCGGTTCGTGACATATCCTCGGATAAACTAACATTGCCAGTAAGTCACCTATGATGAATTTACAGCTGAGCACGGCATTTCACTCATTGGATGCGTCAGCGTCACATTTGCATAGGCCAGGGGTTCTCAAAGTTTACATTCAAAGGTCCGAATCTGAATTGTCATCAACGTCAAAGGGTCCGAAATAATTATTACAAAACTTGTTTTTAATAAACATGCTTATAACTTTATATAACAATTCAACTTTGCTAATTAACATATTCATTATGTCATCAAGTCATACTTGCATTTACTCTATGAACTGTTACATAAAGTACTGCGTTTTTATACAACTAAATGCCCAATAAAGCAGTTCTCAAGTACATATTTTCTGTTTCTGAAATCAGTCACTTCAACTGAATGGCTAAAATCTTGAATTATAACTGCAATACGCTGTTATACAGCAGTGAATTATATTACTTTATTTATATCATGCAGCACAAACGTCCGTCCGTGTAACAAACTATGTGCATATTTACAGACGAACTACGATCAAGTTCATATGCCCAGACAGTCAACAGTGATAGGTTTTTGGAAACAATGTTTTGTACTCATTCATTCACAAGTCTGTTGCGGTCGAATGTGCTGCTAACTCTGCCGGTCAGGAAAAACCTTGCGCTCATGCGGCGAAACCGGTGACATTATTCTCCTGAATGAAAGCTAAAACGTTTATCCAAAATGTCGTTAGTTGCTATGTGCTTTGTCTTACAAAAAAGTTGGTAAAAACTGCAACACTGGTTTGTGCGCCCCTGTGTGTGTGCGTGTGTGTGTGTGTCTGCGTGTATGTGCCACGGAGGTCTGAGTGATACGAGTGCACTTGAAATACGAAGTGGACGGCGGGTCCAGATCGAATTCCCTCCGGACTTTGAGAAGGGCTGGCATAAGCCGTACTATGCTGCTGTCTGACAAACTATATTTTGTACAGATTTTATTATTCCCTCCGGACTTTGAGAAGGGCTGGCATAAGCCGTACTATGCTGCTGTCTGACAAACTATATTTTGTACAGCTTTTATTTTGTTTTGGCAAGTATTTAATTTGCCCAGAGAAAAAGCATGCAACTCATTGTCTCCATGCAGTTAATTAATAAACCATCGGTATCGGCCCTTTTCATGCTATTTCCGATATGCTGATGGCTTTAAAATAATCAAAAATCGTCCGATAAATATCGGCGGCCAATACATCGGTGCATCCCTACTGGAAACGTTTGTTTTTACTAGGGCTGAGTATTGTCACATTAATTCCAGCTCACAAGCTCCTGACTCTATTTCGATTACATATCAGTTCATTTATTCGGTGGTTGTCATCATAACTTGTTTTTATGACAGATTTACTTACATTAAAAAATCAAGACATCACTAACAGGTTAATTAAAAATAGAAATTAATATGTAATACAGTGTATTTATTTAACAAAATGTTGATCTCAACAGTTAATTTTTTCTAGCTAACTATTGACTAATCTATGATCTAATCCAGCGTTTCCCAATTCCAGTCCTTGTGCCCCCCTGCTCTGCATATTTCGTATGTTTCTCTTATCACATACGACGTTTGTTCTATTCGACCGTAATTGCCCTGCAAAGTAGACATCACAGGATATTCTGCCATGATTCCAGTTTTACAATAGGCTACATCCGCGGTTCCCAATTCCAGCCCATGTTCCGAAGTTAAGTAAACTTCAACGGGTTTCCCCTGCTCAGGGAGTAGGGAGCAATAAACAGTGTAGGGACCATGTCAGTCGGAACACAGTTCATGCACGTAGCTCTCTTCTAATGAGCTGATGATCTGAATCAGGTGTGTTAACTAAGTGAGACTTGCAAAATATGCAGAGCGAGGGGGGCGTGAGGACTGGGATTCGGAACCGCTGATTTAATCTATGGTCATTGAATGGCTTTCCTGAGGTAACATTTCATGATGTTTTACTGACCTTTTTATGACTGATTGAGTGATTACATGACATGATATATTTCACTAAGTTATATGCCAACTGTTTCTTTCAAACTTTCTTCTGATGTTCATTCATGTTTATTTTGTGCTGCAACTAGTAGTAAAGAGAAAGATGATCAGTTCATGTGCCGCTTGAGCTGAGGTGGCTACAGTGATCTGTCACGCCACATTAAACATCACAATCCATCTTTATTGTTTGGATTTGGTGATAAAATTAACAGAATTTAAAAGCCGAAAAGTAACAAAGCACAAAACCTCTTGCGAGTATTGGATGGGAGGCACTGGAAATTATACTATTATACAGGACAAAATACTTATAGGCCCCATTATATACTCATATTACTGATGGTTTCTGCTGACGGCGGCCCCGTGTCGTCAGTGGTGGTACATGTATCACGGTGCAACACGTGTTATTCTGCAGCACTGCCTCAGAGATCTGCAGGCTGACGTTCAGATATGTGGAGCAGTGTCTCATGGGATGGGCTCTGCTCGCACATACATTATCCTCTGTGGCACCGGCCTAATTAAAATGAGAGCTGAATCTGTTGGATGGTCCTGGTGGATCTAATGAGATCCAATATTATACAATAACAGTACAGCAAATTCTAGAGTATTCCACTAGAGAACTGTACAGAGATATGCATTATAAACCAAACCAATCAGTTCAGTTTCTGGTGAATGATTATTATCAGATGCATGTCAGATGAGTGTAGCTTCTCAAGATGTTGTGTGAAGCAGCAGTGAGTGATTAAATCAGCCATGAACGGTGAAGCTGATAAGAACAGGATGCTGGTACAGACCACAATTCTTTTGAGAGTGAAATGGAAAGCAATTCATCCAGCCATAATAATTAGCAGCTTGCAGAATAGACATAACATTTATGAGAAGTTCAGTCTCCATGGAGTAAGCTGATGTAAGGTGCCATGCTTTGCTTCTTGGGGTGAAATATCGGTAGTTTGAGAATCACCCTTCTAGGGTCTATATATATATAAACAATCACACACGATTCCGTTGAGCTTATGAATGCAATGGCCAATCAGGCGTTCAGATGAGTCATCGCTGAAACACCTGCGTTTTGTTGTGCAGTGTGCGCTCGCTGACTGAATTCTGCTCTCTCGCAAATTCTCTCATCATAAACTACATGCGATGTACAGTGCCGTGCAAAGGTTTTTGCCCCCTTCCTGTTTTTTTTTTATTTTTTGCATATTTGTCACACTTAAAAGATTCAGATCATCAAACAAATTTTAATATTACACAAAGATAACCCGAGTAAATACAAAATGCAGTTTTGAAAATGATTTCATTTATTAAGGGAAAAAAGCGCTGACGGCTGGACATTCTCCTTCAGGATTTTCTGATAGAGCGCAGAATTCATGCTTCCATCAATTATGGCGAGTCATCCAGGTCTGGCAGTAATCAGGCCTGAGTGTGGCTAGTGTAATTTAACTCGGCTTTCTAAAATAATGTGCTTAATCACAGTTCTTTCATGATTTAACTGGAGAGGGCAATTAATTTTTCACGTAGGGCCAGATAGGTTTGGACAGCTTTTTTCCCTTAATAAATGAAATCATCATTTAAAAACTGCATTTTGTATTTACTTGCATTATCTTTGTGTAATATTAAAATTGGTTTGATGATCTGAATCTTTTAAGTGTGTTAATTTAATCTTTTAATTTAAATTCCTGCTACTTGACTAAAAAGATATAGCCTAATGTGTAGTTAATAAATTAGGTAACACTTTACTTGAAGGGGTGTGCATAAGACTGACATGACACCTTCATAATCATGACATGACACATGTCATGAATATGAAGGAGGTTTTATGCATGTTTATGACAACTGTCATTAAGTGTCATTCGCTCAGTTATGTAATTTTTAATGCAAATATGACATTATTTGACCTAACCCTAACCTAAACCTACCCACTACCCTTACCCCTAACCATAGCCCATAACAAAGACATCTCAAACAATGTCATCTTTGCATTAAAAATTACATAACTGAGCGAATGACACTTAATGACAGTTGTCATAAACATGCATAAAACCTCCTTCATATTCATGACATGTGTCATGTCATGATTATGTAGGTGTCATGTCATGATTATGTAGGTGTCATGTCATGATTATGTAGGTGTCATGTCATGATTATGTAGGTGTCATGTCATGATTATGTAGGTGTCATGTCATGATTATGTAGGTGTCATGTCATGATTATGAAGGTGTCATGTCAGTCTTATGCACACCCCTTCAAGTAAAGTGTAACCATAAATTACACTAACATTAGGATACCTTTATCCTCACAGGCTAACGATAGGATGATAGGACTATTGAGCTTATCGCCCAACACTAGTAAGCAGGCACCAGAATGTTGATGCTCTATGGTTGTTTATGAATTATTATGGGTCGTATGAATTACAGTCATGACGGGTATTTTCACTTTTTGGAGATTCCGCATTGTCACCTGTTCAATTGCATTATATGAGCTCACAGAGATGGATAAAAAAAATTGTGTTCAGCTGAAGAAAGCAAGTCACAAATTTTGGGATGGTATAAATGAGATAATCATTTTTGGGTGAGCTGTTGCTTTTGAGATTCTGAAGGTTACTCATTGAGCAAGTAATGCAGCTTAAAGCCCTTTCACATCAAAACTGATTAAAGCAAAACCAAAATGTTGAGCTAGTATTATATTTTTTTATTATCATTTGGACCTCAGATCAGATAAAAACTATTATATATAACACTGCTATAACTATGATAGTATGAGCTAGGGATGCACCGAATGTTCGGCAACCGAAATTGTCGAATAAGCGAAAAGACTGAATAAATTGTACGATGAAATAGAGGTGCGCGCTAATGCAGCAAACATGTCTGAAGTGTGAAAATATTTAAAACTGTCAGAGAAAGACACAAAAATCATTACAAGCACCGACAGAGAGAGACAGTTTAGTGCTGCATCGCATGTCTTCGATGAGAAGAAGAGGAGGGTGGTTATTACTGGTTACTGTATGATGATTGAAATCGTGAAATGGCCGTAAACGATTAAATACACTGCAGAATGTTATGTTTCTTAATACACGCACGAATTGCATGTGTTCAAACAGCGCTGCACGAGCTCGTTAGCCAGCGTTCAAAGCGCAAGGAAAATCTGCGCTGAAACAGTGTTACTCGCCAGTTGCTCCGTAACATTTTTATGATTTTTTTAAAGGCATGTGACAATGCGATATGTGTGACAAACATTATTTATAAATCTGCTGTTGTCAACAAAAAGAAGCACAGATCTTCCTGCAGGTTTCTGCCAAAATAAAAGCTGAGAAAAAGCAAGAACCCCATCAACATTCATAAATGTTAGTGTTGTAATTTTACTGTTGTTCTGTCAAATAAAATAAGACAATAATAATTATGATAATTGCAACAGCTCTATTAATACATTTAAATATAACAAATGTAATATTTTCGAACGTTTTAAAAGAATTCTCTTCTGCTCAGAAAGGCTGCACTTATTTGTACAGTAACAAATAAATGCCTGATTCAAGAAGGGGTCTCAAAAATGGCCAAAAATATAATTTTACTAACTTATTAATATTGTTCAATTGTGCTTGTCTGCTAGAATGTTAAAACATGTCCAGTGTTAACTAAATATTTTTAAATTGTTGTTTTGTAGTTGATTCTTTGTTTGAAAAGCAAGACAAAACCGTAAAAAGCACATTTTGGCTATTTCATTTATGCAATGGTGAAAAAAATGGCAAAATACATGGGAAAAAATGCGAAAAAGCGTATACGGCCTTCGGCCCAGTGTTTCATTTTGTTTGGCTTCGGCCAAGATTTTTCATTTCGGTGCATCCCTAGTATGAGCAGCTCTTGAATGCAGGTATTTATTTTTGTCTTGTTGGCACCCAAGCAACCACAATTTACATTCATCTGTCCAAACTGAATTCCTCAGCCAAGCCAAGTGTGTTTCTGCTCAAGCGTGTTATCAGTAAGGAACAGTGTTGCTGTCGTTGTTTGTAAGGATGAATGACACACTTGGCTAAATGTTTCAGACGTTTGAACAGTTCATGACACTATGAAGAAAACATCTAAATATGATTTAAGAATTCAAATGTTTTATTTTAAGTCATAGACTTCAAAGTGACTTTTGGATCTTGCTGTTCAATGTTAAGCGTTCCAATGCCTGCAAGCGCACACAGTCCTGCGAAACCTCATCAAAACATTTGACTGTACCTACTCACTCACTCACTCACTCACTCACACACACACACACACACTGATCGTCATGTGTAAATGCTTTTTTTTGGGGATGTTTCTGATATTGAATGCTCAGTTAGGCTGTATGTGTTGTGTGCAGTGAAGTACATCAGGGAGGTGTCTCCGCTCTTTAAGAAGTCCTCTGTGAGCGCGGATCTGCCTTGGGATGGGCGTCTGCAGTCCCCAAACCTCAGCAGCAGCGACGAGTCGCCCAAGAGCAGTGTAAGTCCTGACAGGAAGGTCATCCCACTCAAAATGAGCTTCATCAGCCGAAACCTCACCATGCCTGATCTGGAAAGCAGGTGCGTGTGTGTGTTTGTGTGTGAGATTTCAGAAGTAACCAGAAGCAGTATTTTGCTGACGAGGTTGACTATGTCTTTCTGCTATGAAGACAACAGCAACATTTGGATTTGAATCTCATAAAAACATGTCATGGTCCCCAAAATCAACACTTGCTGTGAATTATTAATTTAACAAATATTAACTAACATAATGAGATCATGAAATTACAATTATGACAGTAGTGCTGTCAAACGATTAATCGTGATCAATCGTATCCAAAATAAAAAAATTGTTTGCATAATATATGTATGTGTACTGTGTATATTTATTATGTACATATAAATACACACACATACAGTATATATATATATTTTAAATATTTATATGTATTTTCATGCATAAATTCACACACACACACACACTCTCTCTCTCTCTCTCACACTCTCTCTCTTTCTCTCTCTCTCTCTCTCACTCACGCTCACACTCACA
Source organism: Sinocyclocheilus anshuiensis (assembly GCF_001515605.1). Classification (NCBI taxonomy): domain Eukaryota; kingdom Metazoa; phylum Chordata; class Actinopteri; order Cypriniformes; family Cyprinidae; genus Sinocyclocheilus; species Sinocyclocheilus anshuiensis. The sequence continues at coordinate 213,759 of NW_015552696.1, read as the reverse complement.
CTCTCTCTCACACACACACACACACACACACAATTAGGCAATATCGCGTTCATAATCGCAGATAAATCGCATTCGATTATGAACGCGATATCGCCTAGCTTGTCAGTGAACTACGGCTCTGTGTCGTGCATGCCGCTCCATCTGAAAGCAGGTGATGGAGATTTACCACTAATCACAGAACCGGCTTTACTGACCAGATGCGCATGACAATCGCATGCGATTTAATTGCACAGCCCTATCACACACACTCACTCTCACTCTCACACACACTCACTCACTCACTCACTCACTCACTCACACACAGAGCTGATGCAAACTGTGTTATAAACTGTTAAATTAAAACTTATGCACAAAAAACGCCTTATGTGCAATTTAAAAGTTTTTATACAATGTAGGTTTTTTTTGAGTGTTGGCTATTACATCTAAACATTAACAACAGAGCCTGAACTGTTGAATTCAATAGCTGTTTATTTTAACCTTTTATATTATTATCCGTTCATATCAAAATCTCAGGATATGATAATATCGCGATGTGAAGTCCACGATATGATATTTATTGCGATATTTAAAAAAAAAAAAGACATGAAGAATTGGAAAAAATTAACATTTTGTACATTTTAAAGTTAAATTATTCTATCTAATGCACTTTTAGAGTTCAAAATGAAGAGCTCCAATAATAACAACAATGACAGTAATAGCCATATATTGTAAAACAATTGCACTGTAAAATAAATTAAAATTAATATTTCATAGGTATATTATTTTTGCTTTACACTACAGTGGGGAAATAACAATACTTCTTTCCTAATTTCTACACTTGAAAGATATATTTTGAATTTGGACTGCATTTAAACTGCTAGCTGCCAGCAATTCATGCAGCACTTTTAAGCTTTTATTTTGACGGAAACGGCAGTATAGCTTTTATTTTGAAGGAAAACTCCAGCTTCAGTGAAAACAAACTTACAAAAACACGTCTCACTACAAATCTAGTGAAATGCTGTTATCATCTGCTGCGAAAATAAAGCATAACTGGTGTCTGTTGCATTCCTAAACGCAAGCTAAACTCACATCACATGAAATAAAGGAGTTGACTGCATTCATTCAGTGTGAACGAGTCGTTCTGAGACGCGGAAAACACCGGATCACGAGCTGATCGTCTGAACGAAGTGTGCGCTTCACTTTGTAACGCAAACAGACTTGATGAAGGGATTAAGCCACATTGTGCTTTCGGTTTTAGTTCGTTTGTCAGATAGTGTGCCAAAACATAATGGCCCAAAACACAACTTTAAAGACCTTTTATGTTAGAATAAGAAGTTTAAATATATTTTAAAAATATTTTCATATCGTCATGTGACCATGATAATATCGAGACAGTTTTGCTATCGCGATATAATGATATTGATAATCGTTACATCCCTAGTATAAAATATTTTAACATCTTCATCTCTTATAGTCGCATTTAACAGATTAGGTATATATACTGATATCTCCAATTGTATGTAGACAGTGTTGGGAAGGTTACTTGGGAAATGTAATAGGTTACAGATGTTACCCTATTTAAAATGTAGTAAGTAGTGTAACTATTTCAATTACTTTATGTAACTGATTACATTGGATTACTTTTTAATTTATTTTCTAAATCTGTAATGTTTTCAACTGTTAATCATTTTGAAACATGTAAAGCAGGCCGGGTTAACCTTACAGTAGAGCTCATCACTGATTACTGTCAGACTTTCAAAATCCTTCATCACTCGAATTAAGATCATAATAATTTAATTTTAAAGCACAGCCACCACAAAATCAGACTTTAGCACCTCTTTTTACTTTGAGATCATTCTGAGGTTAAATACAGATTTGAAACCATAACAAGATATAGTTTAATAGGTATGATGCTGTTTTAGAAATCAAATCGTTGCATAGCTATGACAGCAAACACTGGCATCTAACAATGCCTTGAAAAACAGTTAATCTAAAAAAAAAAAAAGCATATACATAAACCCAAATAGGAAATAAAACGGTTATAGAATAAGCATGTGTCCTAAACTCCTGAAACATTGGTGTTTCATATTTTAAAGCAATCAATGCAATTTATGAAAGAAACCAATTAAATCTTTATCTGTGTGAAAATATTCAGATGTAACCCCTCTTTGTAATCATTAACATTTTCATGAGCAACTGTAATTTAATTACACATTTTTCTCAGTAACTGATTACAATTACATTTATTTTGTAATTACATTAGGTAATTTAGTTACATGTAACTAGTTACTTCCAGACACTGTATGTGTATGTACAGTTTACAGCATTAGTTGAGAGATATTTGTCCTTTGCACATGGAAATGGTGTCTGTGTGCAGCTGGAGCTGGATGGTGGGCGGCATCAGAACAGACGAGTGCTCATGGCGCTCACAGAGAAAGATCTCCTGCTGTTCCAGTCGGTGCCATGGACGCATGAGAGCTGGACCTCTCCTCTACTGACACACCCGCTGCTCGCTACACGGTCAGACCCTTACTATGGCAAAGCCTAATGTACTGTAAGAGTCACAGTGAATGAACTCAGTCTGCTCTGTCTTCTGTGTTTGTCTCTGTCTGCAGGCTGGTTCACTCGGGCAGCGTGCGCAGCTCTCCGGCTCTGGGTGGAAATCTGGTGTTCGCCACACGAACAGGCACCGGCCGAGGCATCGAGTCTCATGTGTTTCGTGTGGAAACACACTGGGATCTGTCCACATGGACACGCGCGCTGGTGCAGGGCGGACATCTGGCTGCTGAGCTCATCAAAGAGGTTTCCATAGGTGTGTGTGTGTGTGTGTGTGTCAATATACGAAGAAAATAATCTACCCTTCGCAGTAATACACCTGTCTTAAAAACTTTACTGATCAGTCCTACCTTAGCAAACGTGGCCGTAATGTAAGTCCATAGAAGTCCTGTGTTTGGGTAGTTTTAAAGTCCGCATGAAATGAAAATTGGCCCTATGTTTTCTAAATGCATTTTATAGATCTTATTGTGAACAATACATGTTTTTCATGTTTGAACCTCATAATTTTTTATCTCTGGTCACATATGCAGGACTTCTGCAATCATTTAGTCTGCTTAAATCCCACCCCTGCAAGCTTTCAATAAAATTTTACAGAGCATATTCATAAACATATGTTACCCTGGACCACAAAACCAGTCTACGGTAGGAAATTTACTAAATATCTTCATGGAACATGATCTTTACTTAATATCCTAATGATTTTTGGCATAAAAGAAAAATGGATAATTTTGACACATACAATGTATTGTTGGCTATTGCTACAAATATACCTGTGCTGCTTATGACTGCTTTTGTGCTCCAGGGTCACATATAATAGTGCACATATAATAGAAGCACAAGCTACTCCCACTCGAGATGTCGTTTCTAAACTTTCAATTAATTTAAAGGAAGATTCTAGGTTCAGTATATGTTAAGCATTCTTATCAATTTTAAGTTGTTACATTTCTGAGGCAACAAAGAAAAATTTCTACAGCTTTCCACAGAAATGGTTAATAAGTATTTTTTTTTATGTTAACAAGCGTTTTTTAATGCATTGTGGCTACTGTTGAAATAACTAGACTTTTGCTTTTTTCTTTAAAAAAAAGGAGGGACAAGTCAAAATTAATTTTTGTGACAGTCAACATTATGCACACAATTGCTAGTGAAGGCAGCGAGTGCACAAGTACAAGTTGAAATTGTTGAACCTGGAATATTCCTTTAAGAAATACTGTGGGTAAACTGTGTCAGCCCTCATTCACAAATCAACATGTACCACACCAGTAAGTGGTGCCACCTATATGGGTAAACCTGAGTAATGTAATGTAATATTTAGTAATGTTTCTTTATGGTTGATGGTAACTAAAGACTGAAAAGTACCATATCATAATGAGTCAAAAATGAAATGAAAATTCTGTCATTAATTACTCACTCTTGTGTCTTTTCAAACCTGTAAGACCTTCGTTCATCTTCGGAACACAAATTAAGATATTTTTGATGAAATCTGAGAGCTCTCTGACCCTCCCATAGACAGTAAGGGTACTACCACGATCAAGGCCCAGAAACATAGCAAGGAGATCAGTAAAATAATCCATGTGACATCTAAATATCTTAAATTGTGTTCCGAAGATGAACGAAGGTCTTACGGGTTTGAAACGACACGAGTGAGTAATTAATGACAGAATTTTCATTTTTGGGTGAACTATCCCTTTAAGATAAGATAAACACCAGCTAGAATGCTTTGTAATGTTACACTTTATTCCAGTTCTTGTAAGATCAATATCCATTAAATTTGTACACCCATAAACATTATGAGCACATTTGACCAAGAATCATGTTGTTCACCGAAATGTCCAAATTCATTCCTGTTGGATGTTGTGTAGTTCTCTTCTGTTCTGTAGTCTTGAGTAAAGCTTAGCAAAGGGGCGACTGTGGGGGAAAAAAGCTGGACTGAAAAATGTCTTTTCTCCCTGTGTGGTGTGTAACAATAGCTGGCTGGAAATGTTGGAAATATTGAGGGGTTTCCTTCCAGAGTTCCAGCCAGCAAAGAAAACATAAAACCACATGAATTCACCTTCTGTTGGTTCACATCTGTCTGTCTGCGCTCCTCAGGCTGTGTGTTGAACAGACAAGACGTGCGGCTGATCCTGCACTATGACAGAGGGTTCACTGTGAAGCGGGAATCTGGTGAATCCGTGCTCTTTCACTTCCCCTATGAGCGGCTCAAGATGTCTGCAGACGATGGAGTCAGGAACCTCTACCTGGACTTTGGTGCTCCAGAGGGCGAGATGGTATGATATCTACCTGAGATGATGGGATGAAATGGACACACAATTCTGAATGAAAGTCTGTTGGTCCTGCCATTATAAAACTTTCACTCATTAAGGCCTCCATAATTCTGTTATTTTATTTATCTGTTTATAGCTTTTTTGTCTGTGTAGTCTCTAAAAATGTATGTAATCTAGAGTGACTAGAAATGTTATGTAATCATTAGTCAAAATACGTAGGATCCCTGTATCCACCTTTTTTCTTACGCCCCATGACACTTTGTGCAAATTATGGGAGTAATATCCGTTTACACTATGGATGCACGATATAAGATTTTTGCCGATATCTGATATGCCGATATTTTTCAACTCTTTTTGGCCGATGCCGATATATATTTCCTTTTGTTTGGAAACAACACCAAGTCTCTCCTGTGCAGAAATGATAAGCAAAATATTTTTAATTTTGGTTAGTTTTTAACAAGAACTTAATTGTTAGAATTAAACAATAATGAAGGTTTTTTTACAGTACATTGAAGCTTTGAAAATAACTATAAATAAACTCTATATCAATCGCTGCATTTTTTTTCCTCAGAAAGATACAGTGTTAACCCTAACATTTTATTTTAAGACTTAACATTTGTAGATGGTCTAAAGCAAAAGAGTTGTAAAAATTCTGAAAATCTTTTAGAGCTCATGATTTGTTTAAAAAATAAAACGTATTACACACTAATTAATAAATCAGTATATATAAAACTATTTAATTTACAAATGTCATGTTTGTGATTTTTATTTTTTCATGTAAGCTATAGCTTCTGACCTTTAAATCAAAATATACTCATTATTTTATGACATCAATTACTGCTTTATTTAATCAGAAACAGTCTAAATGTTATTTGTGTAGGCTATTTTACTTTTAATTTAATTAGAAGTAGGCCAACAGCGCCCTCTACAGATTAAAGCTCCTTACTGAGCAGGCGTTAGGACCCGGAGGAGGCTGCCGCTGCACGTGCTATTACTGTTTACTCTATCACACACCAAACGCGTCAGGTGCTTTCACAGATTAAATGCAGCAATCCAAAACTGAATCTAATCATCATTCAGACAAAACTTTGCTTCAAGAATGAGCCACACTGCTGACGTGATCTAATCGCTAGCACACCCTGAGCACATGTGAGTTAAAGTATTCCTCTTATCACAAGACATATCGGCATAATTTTTCATATCAGGCTCTGCCGATATTTACATTTAAAGCCATTATCGGCCGATTCTGATATCAGTCCGATAATATCATGCATCCCTAGTTTACACTGTAAACACCCTAGTCAAAAATAAATATACTTAAATGTATTTGAAATACATTTATTTAATGCTAAGTATATTATAAATACTTTTTCATATTTATGTTCTTAATAAAAATACACATTGTGTTTTTTCCGTTTTTTTTTCGTATTTGTCATCCTTTCCTATCAAAATGCATGCTAAGGATGCGAAAATGCAGAAAATTGAACCTGATCTGAATTTTTTTATGACGGACGAAAGTTTCGGAGGCAGTGTATAAACGTGATTGACACAACGTGAGGTCGTATTTATTTTTCAATGTGCCAAAATTTCAGACTCCGTGTGCAATGGCCTTAAGTCTCGAGTTATCTGTCAGTAAATATGTTAATGGGTTTTAACTATACTTCGTATACTTACATAAATGTATTTTAAATATATTACTTTTTTACTAGGGCAATCAGCAAAAGTTTTGCTCTGTGAACGCAATAATCAGCATTTTCAAAAACTGGGTACAATGAGGTGACATAATTTTACTCACCCTTCAACCATTGATCATTAAAAGAAAATGTAAAAGTTTAAAAGCATTAACAAATTACTTTTAGCATACCATGAATAACTCCTAACGATCCTCCTTCTATCCACAGCAATATTTCGGACGTGTTAATCGCGTTTGGTCTCGTATTGTATCGCGTAACTTGTCAGTGTTGTGCGCTTTGCTTGGCCATTTGTTGTGATAAACAGGAAAGTGTGTTCAAGCGCCAGCAAAACAGTGTAAAGAAATACTCTTTGTGAGAAGCAGTCAATCAGCAGAAGTTAAAAGCAACTTGTAAGTGTATTCATTTCATTGTCTCAGTGTTTAGCGCAGTTGTCGTTGCTAGGAAATGCTTTACTGTGGAGACGTGCTGAAATCGCGTTTGGTCTCGTACTGTATCGCGTACCTTGTCAGTGTTGTGCACTTTGCTTGGCCATTTGTTGTGATAAACAGGAAAGTGTGTCCAGCTGAATTCAATTTGAGTTTTGTTAGACGAATATAAAAAGCTTAGTATACCGCGGCAGCGGTCGCGGCAGCCCTCGTGTGAAGCTCTCCTCGTGTAAAGACCATTGACTCTACTGTTCGACTCCACCGAGCAGGGACACCTGCTCGGTGTCCACTTCTGAAGCCAGATTGGTTGCTGTCCAGGAGGTTGTTCTGTGTGAGAAAGGCTGAGACTTGGTTGAACACAACTTGTTCAAGTGTTTTTGCAATGAAAGGTAGAAGGGTCTGTAGTTCTCTACAGACTCTAAGCGTAACCTATTCTTTTGATCTCAAGCGAGTATTAACTACGGCTACTCACAAATCATGTAACCTGGACCTTATTTACACACAACACTGCTCCACTGATCATATGCTCGTTACTCCACTGCACACCTAATCCGAGCAGCTGAGTCCTTAACCATCTTCAAGAAACGACTAAAAACACATCTGTAGGCTAACTGAGACTTGTCATTTGCACTTACATATTGTTGCTCTTTTGTTAGATTTGACTGCTTTTATTGTCCTCATTTGTAAGTCGCTTTGGATAAAAGCGTCTGCTAAATGACTAAGTGTAAAATGTAAATGTGTTAAACATCATTATAGTAATATATGTCTATATTTCATAACAATTACATTTTACAGCATCCGTGTGAAAACAAACCTGGAAAGAGACGTGAGGATTTGGGGAGAAAAATAAAAGATTCCCAGTGCATTCCAGGGAATTATTCATGGTTTATAACGTAAATGAAACTGGGAGAGCAGATCACAAATGCACAGTATATGTTTTTTTTTTTCATTTACTGACAGCGGAGTACAAAGGAAACATGAAAATAATCAGGAGGAAAATAATGCAGCGGGCTGAAAAGAGCTATTAGATACTGTTGTTATATCACGACACATTAATATACCAAACGTAACATTATTCTCCTGACTTCTGAAAATAGAAAATGAATGAAAATGTATAGCCCATTTAGTCAAAATGGAGAATAAGGATGATTTGTAGCATAATCTTTTTTTAAATTATTTGTTGCAGTATTTTTGAGTGGAACTTCCCCAAAATCGGAAGAGCCTCCCATCATTTAAAACACAGAAGGCTCGTTGGGAAAAAGGTGGATAGTTCTCATAATAATCAGTATTTTTCTGTCTCTCTTGCAGGTGTTTGAGCTTCACTCGGGGCCGAAGCCTGTGGTCTTTGTGCTTCATTCGTTTCTCTCAGCCAAACTGTCTCGCTTGGGACTGCTCACGTAGAATCAACAGCAAATGATGGAGGTTAATTTATTTCTTTGATTTATTGACGGCTAGTATTTTACTCAAGCAGTGTTTTCATAGTTTACTTCTCTTCTAGCCAACACATTTGTTGTGTGAGTGTGTGGCTTTCTAAAGCAGAAAACAATCCCAGTTTCCTCTGATCAGGAACACCAGATGTGCCTTCTCATCTAGAGCCAACAAGCTTTTACACTAATTTTCAGGCTTAAGGTAAAGCTTTGCAGAGTAACCAAAATGAACATATTACTCTTGTATTATCTGTGCTGTTTGTTTTTCACGTAACTCGCCTGTATTTATGTTTATATGTATCGCATGGCAAAGACTGTTACCTCTGTGTGTTATAATCTGAATGAATGTGTGTCATTTGAATGCAAATATGGAGAAAATGAAGCTTTAAATACATTCCCTCACGATTGAAGTTAAAACTCTAGAAGGTGTTGAATAGGATTGATTCAGTTTAACTAAAATTTTGAAAAAATATCAAATATAGGAATGTTTTATTAGTTTATTTGTTCTCTACATGTCATAAGAAAAACTTTTTCCACATTTATGACCAAACCTGCTCCAGGCCTTGATTTTTTTTAATTAATTTTTTTCCTGCTGTAGTACATTAATGCTCGTTAGATGAGTGTTTAGTCCTTATTACAGGCTTCCCGCTGTCATAAAAACCTGGAAATATCAGGGGATTCCAGGATTGGAAATGTGAAGGAAATTAATGAAACCTTTTTTATTATTAAATAAATCATGGGGAAAAAGTCCTATTTCTATAGTCTATATATATTTTGCTCTGAAGAACTTGGCTTTTTGTAAGTACAATCTTTATAAAATGGCTTTTAATAATCCTAATCCAGTTTTCAGACAAGACTGGAGAAGTCGGAGATTTTTTGGTCAAAACATGTGGGGACCATCACGTTTTTAGCACTGATATGTGGTTTGTCACGGTGTGTATGTTTTATGTTTATCAATATAATATCAGTATAGCATCAGTATATATTCTTTATTAACATTTTATCTTTTTATGTAATGCATGTAATGCAAACTGAGTTTGATCACATGATCTCTTACATTAACCCATCACTTTAGTCACAGGTGCCGTAGTTTAGGAGTTTTTCAGTACTGAAGACATTCCCTCATAAGTATACTGCTTTAGGCAACATGCACAATGTTCTAGTAGAATAAGAATATGAACAATATGACAATATATGGAGGTAATGATGTTTTTAAAATGAGTTGAGCAGTGTTTCTTCATAACCGTTGCTCAAGCTTAACAGAAGCAATGTTTCTATAATATGTCTTTATTTTAGCGTAAGGCTCACTCCACAAGTGAAATGCAAAAAACAAATGTATCTGCACAAGGACCACACGTACAACCTCTTTGATGCTTTAAGTGCCTTTAAACTTTTATAGTCTATTGTGCATACTAATATCATGAATATTTCAAATCAGAGGAAAAAAAGTTTTTACTCGTGGAAACCTTCCTCATTTCTTCTGAAGTGTCCATTAAATGTTATGCTTCCGGCTGTATTTATTGATTATTCTTTGACTCTGAGTTTGGTGATCAGTCATAGTTTTGGATATTATGTTCTGTCACATTATTTCCATTTATGTAATGACATCAGACCGCTTATTGAGGACCCACTGTATTGCATTGTCTTAACTGTGAAGCTGTGTCAGTGCTGTCAAGCGATTAATCGCGATTAATCACATCCAAAATAAAGTTTTTGTGTAAGTAATACGTGTGTGTACTGTGTATATTTGTAATGTGTATATATAAATACACACACATGCATATTTCAGAAAAGTGTTGTTTATATCTTAAATATATTTATATATAAATATATACATGTAAATATTTTCAAAATATATACTGTATGTGTGTGTATTTATATATACATAATAAATATACACAGTACACACATGTAAACAAAAAGTTTTATTTTGGATGCGATTAATCGTTTAACAGCGCTATTAAACACACTTGCCCAGGTTTACAGATTGCACAGGTGAGATGTTTGGAGCTGTGGTCAGCCTTCAGACCATGAATGTACTTTATAAACCCATAGATGCATGCCTCAGTTTCATTATTTGTTAATAGCTTGATTTTTCTTTATTTTGAAGAGAAAGGGTTTGAACCAAAGTTCACTTGTGGCAGCTTGCAGCACACAATCGGATGCAACAAAAAAATGCTAATTTGTTTGTACATGTATTATAACTCTCAACGCCTGTAACCTGAAGCTATGCACTGTCTTTATGTAAATGTCATATATAAATAAAAACACGTAAATTATTAAATGAGTGTTATGTAGTGTTATTATGGCACTAATGCGTTGAGCTTTTGTTTCCGGAGGACAGTAGCAACTTCTGTTTCTATGTTCACTCCTCTATCACATTATATCAACCTTATTTCAAATTATTTATTTTATTGTTCTGGTTATTTAACGAACACTTTGAGTATATTATAAATACTATTAAGAGGGCACTGCAGTGAAACCGCTGGCGCGTGAGATGAAATGACAACGTCAACACTGCAGGTGAGTTTACTTTAGCTTTAGTTTTAGCTCATCATCCTTATTTAACCATGTTATAACTAGACATTGACTAAACAAATCAACTGTAATGACTTATCACTCGTCAGGAGCGTTTAACGTTGTAAACATGATAACAGAAATCAGCGGAGAGGATGTTAAAAGGTAACTGTCTTTGACAAGCAACCATGTAAACAAACCTCACTTCTGTTCATATTCATTTGAGATATCACTGAGTATAGGACTAAACGACGATTTTTCAGCGATGTCAGTCGAAATGCACGTTTAAGTATGTCACGCTTTCATGAAGTCATTTTTTGAATGGCTGCTGTGGATTTATTTATTACCTGTATATCTGTCAGTCTACAGTTTAATGACAGTAAATCAAATGTACACACAGTTGCTGAAATGAAAGTAGGTAAACGATATTTCTTTGGAATTCACCCTGAAAATAAAAGAATAAGCAGAAAATATATATCCATAGCTGAGCTGTTGGCAGGAGTCTGACAGACAGTGACAGTTATAATATTAATTTGAAACCCGTGTCATATACAGTACAAAGATAATACAATTTAAGTTAGATCTTCACAGAATTGCTGAATTTAGATGAACTCATATTTTACAAAAGTATTTTTGAAAATAGAAATTGAGCACTGTTTGCACGGCCATATATTTTGGAACTAACACTATGCATTAATAATGATAATGCATTATTTTCTACAGTTTTTACCTATTATATGAAGCAGGTCGAAAGACCTTCAGCACCCATTATATACCAACAAATATAATCCAAAAATTGGACGAACACAAAAGGTACCCACTGTTTTGAAACTTAATAAACATCCTTTATATTTCAGGTTTATATTAGACTTTTTTTTTCAAGATGCATGTATTTTCAAGGCAATAAGTGAAATGCTTAAATAAGTATTTAATTTATTGAATTGAGGATGCATGTTCCCTAATGGCAGATGAGCCTGTCTGTGTAGCGCCAGAAAAAAATCATTCAATTATAGCATTTAAGTGTTCAAAACTCAATTTTTTTGGCATCCAAAGAGGAACATCTGTTAAACAAATAATATTTAAACTAGCAATTTATCTTGTCTCCCTCAATCAAAACACCTTTTTAATCTTAAAATGAATATGTGGGCTTCTTTGTGAACTCTAAAAATGTAAGATTTGTCCATTTTTGTTTGATGTACATCTCTAATTTCAACAACATTTGTACTCTCTAGACCATTGTGTTTTTGGAAAAGATCAACACAGATACCATCTGGTTTTCAGCCAGTTAATATTTCATGACTTTACATCTCGCAACTGTTCAGGGCATTCAATAGCCAAAAGGATAATATACCAATATATTCAAAAAGGACAGTTTGTTCTGGGGGTGAAGACACAACAGTTTTCTTTTAATATACTTACAACATTTCTTTACAGAATGAAGCTGCAACCTTTCCAGAGGTCTTTTTAGAGCTTGACTTTTGCTTGAAATATTAGCTGGAAAATGTCATTTTGAACACTCTTCAAGAAAATTTGACAATTTGTTCTTTCACCTGAATTTTTTTTTAAATAAAATTAATTTGATAAATAAAATTGATCCACAGACCTCTGGTTGAGTTGAAGTGGAATGAGCACTTATGAATCGTACAGTAGTGTGTCAGTTCATAGAGCCGTCAGTAACTCTGTCATGTTCAGAAAGCGATTGAGCTGGCCACTAAAGCCACAGAGGAGGACAAGGCCAGGAGCTATGAGGAGGCGCTGAGACTCTACCAGCATGCTGTGGAGTATTTCCTGCACGCCATCAAGTGTGAGTGAACTACAGCTGCTGCATGCTACTCCAAATTAACCCCGTTTACTTTCTAAAAATCTTATTGTACACAATTCATTGGACTAAAAGTTTGTCTTTAGAATTTTTCATCAAAATATTGTTGAGACTCTGCTTCTGAAACAACTCTCTTGTTTGGCTGATGCCACCGAGGCCTGGCACGCTATTGGTCAATGTTAAACAGCAAATAATGAGAGATATGAAAAAGAAGTGTTAGCATTGGGAAAGTGGATGCTGGCTTTGTATTGAAATCCACTGCAAACTCTTATACAAGTTTATGTCATGAACTACGTCCCTTTCGGTCATTTATGGGGGTTTATTTGTTTTATGAAAGTTTGATCAAAATGTAATTACATGTTACATACATGTGTAAATGTAACATTTCTTATGAAAGATTTCAAGACGCACCTTTGATCCTTTGGTTTCTCAGATGAAGCGCACAGTGACAAGGCGAAGGAAAGCATCCGTGGGAAGTGTATGCAGTATCTGGACAGAGCCAAGAAACTCAAGGACTACTTGAAAAACAAGGACAAACAGGGCAAGAAACCAGTGAAGGAAACACAGAGCAATGACGAGTACTCTTTCAGCTCTTATTATTTGTTCTGCTGGATGGTGTTGATGAATAAAGTCCATTGCTCACAGTGAAAAACTGTGTGTGTGTGCGTGCGTGCGTGCGTGGGTGTGTGTGTGCGTGCGCGCGCGCGTACGCGTGTGTGTGTGAGAGAGTGTGTGTGTGTGTGTGTGAGAGAGTGTGCGCGTTTTTGTGACAAATGAGGACATAAATTTGTATAATGACAAAGGTATGACATAGGTATTACAAAGAGAAGGTGACTTTTCAGGACATTACCCCATGTCCCCACTTTTCAAAACGCTTATAAATCACACAGAATGGAGTGTATTGAAAATCTGAAATAGCACAAAGTTTCCTGTAAGGGGTAGGTTTAGGGGTAGGGTTGGTGTAGGGCAATAGAATATACGGTCTGTACAGTATAAAAACCATTATGCCTATGGGATGTCCCCACTTTTCACAAAAACAAACCTGTGTGTGTGCGTGTGTGTGTGTGTGTGTGTGTGCGCAGAAGTGACAGTGACAGTGAAGGAGAAAATCCTGAAAAAAAGAAGCTCCAGGAGCATCTGATGGGTGAGTCTGATGCTGAGTCTGAATGTTTCACTGTGTTAATGCAAAGGAATACACACCTGCCGTGTTGTTTGTCTATCATGAGGATGAGGAGTTGGTTGATGTTTTGAGGTGCGATTGTGATGGAGAAGCCCAATGTGAGGTGGAGTGATGTGGCTGGACTGGAGGGGGCAAAAGAAGCCCTGAAAGAAGCTGTCATTCTGCCCATCAAATTCCCACACCTGTTCACAGGTCAGTCTGTGCACCATTATTACAGTTTATACTCGTTCAGTCACACTTATTATTGCGTAGTGATTTGAGAGATTAATGTTATTGATATATGATTAATGTTTTGCTATCCCCTAGCTTGTGTTATCCAGCAAACACAAAAAAGTCTGCCAAATATTAGTTATATTATTCAGTAGAATTTGTTATATAATACAATATATATAAGATATTCAGCTTTGGGCACATCCCTAGTTAGTTAACACACTATTGTTCAAAAGTGTGGGGTCAGTAAGTTTTTTTTTTTTTTTTTTTACTTGAAAGAAATTAATAAAGTTAATTAAGTGACAGTATAAAAAACACAAACAAACAAATATACACACACATAAGTAAACATAAACATAGAACCTGTATTTAAATAAATAAATAAATGCAGCTTTTTTAAATTCTATTCATCGACAGATCCTGAAACAATATATAATATAATATAATTAACATAATAATTATTACATTTATATTAAATGATTTCTGAAGGATCATGTGACACTGAACACTGAATTTTCAGAAAAGTAATGATGCTGAAAATTCAGCTTTGATCACAGCAAGAAATTGCCTATTAAATTGCATGAAATTGCTCTTTTTTCTGTTTTTGATCAAATAAATGTAGCCTTTGTGAGGATAAGACACTTCTTTCCCTTCAGAAACATGAAAAATTCTCATTGACCCCAAGCTTTTGAATGGAAGTGCAAGTTCTTATACCAAATGATGACAGAAAGATTTGTAGTAATCCGTGAGTTATTAAAGAATATGCAAAAATATTGCCCTTGATGTCCACATCTTTTAGCTCTTTATTTGAATGAATCAAGATCCTATATTATTTACCTTTTGAAAGAGTGCAGTCTGTGTCTGTACTGTGATGCAGGCAAGTGCACTCCATGGAGGGGCATTCTTCTGTTCGGGCCCCCCGGCACTGGGAAGTCCTATCTAGCCAAAGCTGTGGCCACCGAGGCCAATAACTCCACCTTCTTCTCCGTGTCTTCCTCGGACCTCGTGTCCAAGTGGCTCGGCGAGAGTGAGAAGTGAGTTTTTGCTCACTTTGCTGACTGTCAGTCTGCATGAGGTGAATGATTGCGTTTGAATTGTTTTCCAGACTGGTGAAGAATCTGTTCGATCTGGCTCGCCAGCACAAGCCCTCCATCATCTTCATAGACGAGGTGGATTCCCTCTGTGGATCCAGAAATGAGAACGAGAGCGAAGCCGCTCGGAGGATCAAGACGGAGTTCCTGGTGCAGATGCAGGGTGAGAAACACTTTCTGGAGAAACCGCATCCTGCTGAATAAATGATGCTTATCTGTCCTTTCATACATGAGCCTTGACATGACTTATTTACATTACAATTCAGTTTGAAGGTCAAAATGGTAAGATTAGGGTTGTCTAATAGAAAAACCCCAGGAAAACTTAATAAAATTATTTTAAAACTTTAATATTAAATATTAATTAATTTATTACTATTATTTATTTATAATATAATAATATGTGACCCTGGACCACAGAACCAGTCATAAGGGTCAATTTTTCGAAATTGAGATTTATGCATCATCTGAAAGCTGAATAAATAATCTTTCCATTGA
>NW_015552696.1:190651-197275 GCF_001515605.1 Sinocyclocheilus anshuiensis | reverse complement strand
TTGTTGGTTTTGATTGCTTCCATTGTCCTCATTTGTAAGTCGCTTTGGATAAAAGCGTCTGCTAAATGACGTAATATATTTATTTTCACTTATTAATGGGATTTGTCAAAAATTAAACACAAGTTAACATGAACTAACAATGAAAAATACGTCTAAAGCATGTATTAATCGTATTTAATGTTATTTTCAGCATTTACCAAGACATTATTAAAATCAAACGTTGTTTCTGTTAATATTATTTAATGGACCTGAGCTAACATGGACTAACAATGAACAGTTATGTTGTTACAATGTTTATTGTAACAATAACAAATACTGTAACAAATGTATTGTATATAGAAGTGTATTGTATTTACTGTAACTTCATAAATACTGTAACAAATGTATGCTCATTGTTAGTTAACACATTAACTAAAGTTAACCAATGAAACCTTATTGTAAAGTCTTTGAAAAAAAAAATTCTCTACCTTAAAAAATATGTCTGAAAACGTAAATAATTTTATACACGTGTAAGGGAAATACTTGATGTCACTTGACATTTTTAGAAGTCATTCATTTAAAACAAGAAAATGGTTCAAAATATTAAACATTAAAATTTTAAGTACATTTTAAACTTGATAAAAAAAATTATGTAACACTATTTTACAGTGTCCTTGCTACACATGTACTTACTGTAGTAATAACAGTAAATTATGCATCATTTTAAGCAGCTAACCCTAAACCAATCACTAACCCTAAGAGTAAGTACATTTAGTTAATTAATATTACTCAGTACCTAAATGTATAATTACACCATAACAAAGACACATTAAAATAAAGGGTTACACTTTATTTTAAGGCATCCTTGTTATGGTCTAATCTAGGGTTGTGACGGCGAGGAAATTTTCCCACCGGTTAATCGATGTGTGACAACAGCGGTAATACCGGTATCACCGCGGGGGCGGGTGCGTTCCCTCTTTTCCTCGCTTTCCTTCGCTTTTAAATAGCTTGTAAAAGTGGTGTGCCCATTTTACTTTCACTTTAAAATAGCGGCAATTCGGAGTAAAGCAATTGTTAGTTTTTAGTTCGTTTGAATTTTCCCTCTTTTACTCGCTTTTAAATAGCTTAAAGCGCCGTGCGCATTTTACGTTCACTTTCGAATTAGCGGCAGCAAATAACTTGCATAAAGTTTAAGTTTAATAGGTATACAAAACTGGAAATAAGTAAACATGTATAATAATATATATATAATATAATATATAACCAAATAAATAAGAAATGTAGAACGTTTATTAGCAAAACGAGTAAGAAAGCTTGGAGGCACGGCATACACCTTGATGTCAAATAAAATAAATAAATGACAAAGTTTAAATAAAGTAAAAATCAGCAAACAATGTGGAACCAATTAAATAAGAAACGAATGTTTAAAAAAACTTCCAAAATCACCTTAGATAAACGGCAAAAGTCAACAGGCTTTTCAAAATCCAAAATATTGCCAAACAGGCGCTTTTGCATCTCGTTTCGAAACTAAATCATCCGCCATCGTCTTGTCTGTCTCACCTCACTCTTCTTGACAGTCTGCTCGACTCACTCTCCTCACTGGAGAAATGAAATCTGATCTGTGATGCGACTGTCGTTCGGCACGCTGCATTGAAGCAGCCGCGTTCAGTTTTTAATTGTAGCGTCTGTTCTTTTACTGAACTAAATGATTTTTATTACTATAAAAAATCAAAACGACGGTGGGGGTCGGTGCCGCGGTGGGCAAGTGACGTAACCGGTGTTGCGGCTTAACACCGGTATCACCATCAGCACCGTCTATCGCGGCAAGCCTAGTCTAATCATACATTTAAGATTAATATTAATATTAGTAATATTAATAATAATAAGTAAGATTAATTAATAACGTGTCACCTCACTGGCGGGGAAGGAGCCTGAGCTGGTACAGGAGGTTGAGAGATACCGTCCAGATGTAGTCGGGCTCACTTCCACTCACAGCTTGGGTTCTGGAACCACTCTTCTCGACCAAGGGTGGACTCTCCACTATTCTGGCGTTGCACAGGGTGAGAGGCTGGTGTGGGCTTGTTAATAGTTCTTCTCCCTGTGCCTTCGGGTCAGGGAACGATCTCTCACTGTCGTTTGTGCTTATGCGCCGAACGGCAGTGCAGAGTACCCGGCCTTTTTAGAGTCCCTGGGGGGCGTGCTGGAAAGCGCTCCTACTGGGGACTCTGTCGTTCTACTGGGGGACTTTAACGCCCACGTGGGCAGTGACAGTGACACTTGGAGGGGCGTGATTGGGAAGAACAGCCTCCCTGATCTGAACCCGAGTTCTTATTGGATTTCTGTGGTAGTCATGGTTTGTCCATAATGAATAGAACCCTGCACGGGCCTCAAATATAGGCCCTAGCCTGGCCCTGGGCCGAGACGCTCAGGCCCTAGCCCGGCGCTTGTCCGACAGCTTATCAGAATTACCGGCCCGAGCCGGTAAAACGCACTTCTACAAAGTCCAACTTCAGGGATCTTATCTATGCACAATCAGCTTGTAACACTCCAAAGAGAAAAGAAAACTTGAAATCGCATCATATGACCCCTTTAATGATGATGAAATCATCTCATGATCTGATTCACTGATCTAAATTAGTGTCTAATTATATGGGTTGATTAATTTTTTTGTTTGTTTATGGTACTAATATGACTCTACAAGATATGTTGACAAACTATTGTTAAGAAATTTAAAAACATTTAATGCACAAAACCTTTAGAGCACCGTTTAGACACACACAGACATCAAGAATCAGCAAATGAATCTCAACAATGGTGACTATTATTAATTAAAAAAAAAAATCATTAAATTTTTTTTTTGATTGTCACCAATGTTGAGATTCATAGGCTGACTGTTGATGTCTGTGTGTGTTTAAGTTCTGCCATAGTTCAAAGCCTTTATTTGTGTATATTGTGCTTAGGAATGTTTCACAATGATTACGTTAGTATCAGTGGTGCAACTCAAGAGTATTAGTTATATGTTACACACTTAATAAGAGATTAAATATTAGGTGAGATCAGTGAATCAGACTAGTTCATGATGGTCTTGACATCACAAACACCAGTTTCACCTGATCATAGATTCCTTTGGCTTTTCACAGCTAATTTAAGCAACCAAAGAAAAACTATTTTTAAAAAGTCAAGGTTCAAGAGCCCAACTAAAGCAAACACCGATCGCCATTATGGTGACTTCAAATGAAAGTACAACACCTAAAATCTCAATAAGAGCTTTTGTACACATATGACAGAAATAAAGTCACACTGGTTAGTAATAAGAAGCTGGTGATGCTGTTTGTGGAGCTGTTTAAGCCTCCTCTGCTGAGATCTTGATAAATTTAATGTGTTTTATTTTCAGTTGATTTCATCTTTGGCTTTGGCTGTAAGTTGTGTTTCTCTGCTCTTGTTTCTCTTTCCTTCAGTGATTCTGCTTGTTAACAGGTGTTCATCACTAATGCTCAATCCTCATTTAATTATCTCATTAACTTCATCACCGCTTCAGTGTCACTTCAACACTCTGTAATACATATAGCACATATAAGTGCTCTTTAAAACTGAGGATTTTGCTGTGGGATTAAAGGGGTTAAATGTGTGAGATGAACACATTTTTAACAGAAATATACTGTTAATTTAATTTACGGAATCAAACTGTAAAAAACTGTAGATTAATGGCAACTACAGCTGCCAGTATTTCACCGTAAAATCAAGAAAAGAAAACAGCAAAATACTGTAAAACCTAACAGTCAACTTCCTGTTGTGTTTTGTGGGTCACCATTGTGCTGGAGAGCAGAGCCTGTTTTTAAGTAAAGGACGGAAGGAGACACACTGATGTTATGCTGCTTGTTGTTTTGTTTAAAGGCAGTAACTGTGTAGTTACTGATGCGGTGTGAATCTCTTCAATAATTTCAATCGCACATGAATGTGTGCTGCTGTTATCTGCAAGAGGTTTGAGTTGAATTGATGCTTTTAATGAAAGTTTTGCATAAATCAGTAGATTTTTCTTCATGGACTTGAGCAAAATAGTTCTTAAGACCAATATGCTTGCGTTAGTTAAACATTATAAATATTAGTTAATAAACAAATGCCAATTGGCCAAATTAAGTGCAGTCGGTTTCTGCAAATAAAATGAGTTAACTCAAAGGTTTGCATATTAACATTGTATCCATTAATGAAATACGGTTTTTCACTGTAAATTTAAACAGTTCTGTAAAGCCTAAAATGATGCTACCGTATTTTTCACGGTAAAGTTCTGGCAACCATAGCTGCCGGTATTTTACCATAAATTTAACGGATTTTTTTACAGTGTATAGATATAAAACAGTTCAAGCATATCACAAGGTTTAAATGTTTAAATGTTTAACCTATAAAAATGTGCGCTATTAGATGCATATCTAATCATTTGTGTGGAGAGCTAAAGTGCGCTTTACAGGACATGGAGGCGCCGGCGCGATCACTTGCATTGGAAACAACTTAAAATATACCATCATTTTTGTTCATAAAGGTAAGAGTAATATATCACTCGGGACTGTAAAGGGTCTACTTTTATTTGTGTGCACTCACAATATCAACAAAACGTTGTGCTTTTTTAAAATAAAGATGCGCTTTCTGCAATTTCGGCCAGGAGCGCCTCACAATTCTTTCTAAAGGCGCGTTCAATGAGGAGATGGCGAGTCAGGATCGTCATCTTCATCTTTGCGGCATTCTTTAGCCTATTGTGTGCGTTTTTTGCTGTCATGTGCAAGGATATGTTTGCAGATTCTACACTGATTGACTCACTGTTTGCTGTGGTAATCAAATCAAAACTCTTCCAAAATGCAGCTTTTCCCGAAGCATTGGGAACTTTTAGTAACTCCCCACACTCCAACTTCTCCCTGATTCTCTGCATGGTCAACTGTCTCACCTGTATGCTAATGCGTGAGTATATGCGTTGCGTATTGCGTAGGCGATCTCTAATATTTATAATATAATTAATATAATCAGTATAACAATATTTCATACAGTAGTGTGCTCTGCGCGTTTATGGGCACAATAAAAGGAGAGAAGCTAAATGAGCCCAAGTCCGAGCCGAGCCCGATCTGTCAAAAAAAAAAACATTTGCCCGAGCCCGGGCCGAATGGATTCAGCATGTGAATGGATTCAGCACGGACCCCGTTGGGATCCGACGGGCTTGCAGACCTCTAATAATGAACACCATGTTCAAGCATAAAGGTCGCAGGTCGATAATCGACTTTGTAGTCGTTTCTTCTGATCTTCGGTCATATGTCTTGGACACGGGTAAAGAGAGGGCTGAGCGGCCAGACTGATCACCACCTGGTGGTGAGTTGGATTCGATGGCAGGGGAGAAGGCTGGACAGACCTGGCAGGCCCAAACGCATAGTGAGGAAAAAAAACATTTGCCCGAGCCCGGGCCGAATGGATTCAGCATGTGAATGGATTCAGCACGGACCCCGTTGGGATCCGACGGGCTTGCAGACCTCTAATAATGAACACCATGTTCAAGCATAAAGGTCGCAGGTCGATAATCGACTTTGTAGTCGTTTCTTCTGATCTTCGGTCATATGTCTTGGACACGGGTAAAGAGAGGGCTGAGCGGCCAGACTGATCACCACCTGGTGGTGAGTTGGATTCGACGGCAGGGGAGAGGGCTGGACAAACCTGGCAGGCACAAATGCATAGTGAGGATCTGTTGGGAACGTTTGGCAGAGGCCCCCGTCAGAGAGGTCTTCAACTCCCACCTCCGACAGAGCTTCAACCAGGTCCCGAGGGAGACTGTGGACATTGAGGACAGCTCGTCCATCACCCTGGCTGAAGTTGCTGAGGTAGTCAAAAAACTCCACGGTGGCAAGGCAGATGAGATCTACCCCGAGTTTCTCAAGTCTCTGGATGTTGTGGGGCTGTCTTGGCTGACAGGCCTCTGCGGTATTGCGTGGAGTTCGGGAACGGTGCCTCTGGACTGGCAGAGTTTCTTTTTTAAGAAAGGGGCCAGAGGGTGTGTTCCAACTATAGGGGGAATCACACTCCTCAGCCTCCCTGGGAAAGTCTATAATGGGTTCAGGGCTCGTTGCTGCAGGCTGTTCGTTCCCTGTATGACTGGAGCAGGAGCTTGGTTCGCATTGTAAGTCAGACCTGTTTCTGGTGCATGTTGGACTCCGCCAGGGCTGCCCTTTGTCACCGATTCTGTTTAATATTTTCATGGACAGAATTTCAAGGCGCAGCCAGGGAACGGAGGGTGTCTGTTTTGGTGGCTGCACGATATCGTCTCTGCTTTTTGCTGATGATGTGGTCCTGTTGGCTTAATCAAATCAAGACTTACAGCGTGCACTGGAGAGGTTTACAGCCGAGTGCGAAGCGGCGGGGATGAGAATCAGCACCTCCAAATCCGAAGCCATGGTTCTCAGTCGGAAAAAGGTAGATTGCCCCCTCCAGGTTGGGGGGGAGTTGCTCCCTCAAGTGGAGGAGTTTAAGTATCTCGGGGTCTTGTTCACGAGTGAGGGAAAAATGGAGCGGCAGGTTGACAGATATCCATCTGCGTCCGCAGTAATGCGGTCATTGTACCGGTCTGTTTTGGTGAAGAAGGAGCTGAGTCTCAAAGCGAAGCTCTCAATTTAC
>NW_015552696.1:179970-188816 GCF_001515605.1 Sinocyclocheilus anshuiensis | reverse complement strand
TTGTTATAATTGAAATGTCTAAATTATACTCTCACATAGTATAAGACTATGTGACATGACACACGTTGATTTGTGTATTGGGAGGTGAAACATAGCAACCCCCCGAAATAAGACAATGTCTATTTGGTCAAGACACCATTTGACATGTGTCCAACAGATGAGTTTAAAAACTCACAACACCAACAAATGTAGCCTTTTTGGGCTTTTTGCCACTGCTTTTTGTGTTCTTCGAGAGCTCTTCCAGTGTGCTTTGGCCTGCACGCCCGCTGCTACTCAACCACCATGAGAAGATAAGCCGTCTACCCTCATCAGCTTTTGTTTCTTTCTTCTACATCAGTTTCTTTTCTTTTCCCGTTGAGAGTTTTGTGTTCTACGTTTTGCCGCAAAGCCATGTCAGACGTTGTCTGCACCAACTTTAAAACTTCAGCCAGCGTACACGACTCCACACCATCCTTCAGCCAACGCCCAAGACCTCACTTCCAATGACTACTGAACTTTCAGCCAATCAACAACTTTGGGAAACCCCTTTCTGCAGCCATATCATACAAAAGGAATTCCCTTAACACAAAGGCAACGCAAGTACAACCTCCAGATTCTAGCTGAACTGGTGCATTTAATATAAAGTTTATAGCCTCACTGAGTCCGTCGGAAAAAGGTGGATTGCCCCCTCCAGGTTGGGGGGAGTTGCTCCCTCAAGTGGAGGAGTTTAAGTATCTCGGGGTCTTGTTCACGAGTGAGGGAAAAATGGAGCGGCAGGTTGACAGATATCCATCTGCGTCCGCAGTAATGCGGTCATTGTACCGGTCTGTTTTGGTGAAGAAGGAGCTGAGTCTCAAAGCGAAGCTCTCAATTTACTGGTCGATCTACGTTCCTGCCCTCACCTATGGTCATGAACTCTGGATCATGACCGAAAGAATGAGATCGCGGATACAAGCGGCAGAAATTAGTTTCCTCCACAGAGTGGCTGGGCGCACCCTTAGGGATAGGGTGAGGAGTTCAGTCACCCGGGAGGAGCTCGGAGTAGAGCCGCTGCTCCTCCGCATCGAGAGGAGCCAGTTGAGGTGGCTTGGGCACCTGTTTCGGATGCCTCCTGGTGCAGGTGTTCCAGGCATGTCCCACTGGGAAGAGGCCTCGGGGCAGACCCAGAACACGTTGGAGAGAATATGTTTTCCAGCTGGCCTGGGAACGCCTTGGGGTTCCCCCAGAGGAGCTGGAGGAGGTGTGCGGGGAGAGGGAAGTCTGGGGGGCTCTGCTTGGACTTCTGCCCCCGTGACCCGGCCTCGGAAAAAGGGAGGAAGATGAGATGGGAACTACATGTACTTACTATATGGTTAGGATTACGGTTACTTGCATGTAATTAATCATAATTTATTGTTATTATAATACATGTACATGTAACATATAATAATATAACTAAATAACAAGGACACCTTAAAATGAAGTGTAACCAAAAATGAATGGACCCACATACAGAACGATGCAGGATTTCCTCATAATTTTCTCACAAGCTCTTCTGGTGGGATTGTCTGATGGTTTGTGGGCGTCTCTCTTCTGCAGGTGTTGGTAATAACAACGATGGGATTACTCGGTGCTACTAACATTCCTTGGGTGCTTGACGCTGCTATTCGCAGAAGGTCAGTCTGATAAATGCTTTCAAAGTAGAAAAGTGCTCATGTTTCAGCTCCAGACTTTAATCTGTCGAATCCTCCCGCTGGTCGGTGCAGGTTTGAGAAGCGCATCTACATCCCTCTCCCCGAGGAGCCGGCCAGAGCAGCCATGTTTCGCTTACATCTGGGAAACACGCCTCACAGTCTGACTGAAACAGACCTGCGTCAGCTGGCCCGCAAAACAGACGGATACTCCGGAGCCGATATCAGCATCATAGTGCGAGACGCTCTCATGCAGCCTGTCAGGAAAGTGCAGTCCTCTACACACTTCAAAAAGGTAACAAATAAATGATGGTCAAGCAGCTCTGTTGACATGTTGCTTTTATACATGAGCCTTAACATGACTTATGCCTGGATCTGTTTTTCATAATATTTATCTAATATGTATAATGTTTAAATTAATTTGTAATATTAAACAATCAATTTACCAAGACATTAAAATCAGAAGTTGTTTCTGTTAATATTATTGAATGGACCTGAGCTAACATGGACTAACATTGAACAGTTATAGTTTTATTAACTAACAATAACAAATACTGTAACAAATGTATTGTATATAGAAATGCATATACTGTAACTTCATAAATACTGTAACAAATGTATTGTTCATTGGTAGTTAATGTTAGTTAACACATTAACTAAAGGTAACCAATGAAACCGTATTGTAAAGTGTTACAAAAAAAATTCTCTACCTTGAAAAATATGTTTGAAAAATGTTTGTACATGTGTACATTGTTGGACAAAATATGGACAAATATAGACAACAGCAGTGAATTGTTTGTTTGAATAGACACATTAGACAGAAACAAAGTTGCAAGTTCAATGAGTCAAATTACATTTTTAAAATAATTGTTTTTCTTTAAAGGAAAAATATGACGATGCTAAAAATAACATTATTTTGTGTAATGCAATGTTTACACAGTTTAAGGTTAAAAAAAACATTATTTTCCACATACTGTACATTATTTTTGCTCTTTGCCCTGTCTTTCTGAAATGCGTCGATTTTTACAAAGCTCATCGGTCTGAAAAGCGAGGTGTGCTCTGATTGGCCAGCTATCCAGTGCGTTGTGATTGGCCGAATACTTCAAGCATGTGACGGAAATGTTACGCCCCTTACCATATTTGGAAACACAGCGTCTCCACGACAACAACGAGAATAAAAGTTATGCCTTCTTTCTTTGAGTAAACATTTGGGCGGTGTTATGCAAATCTTCCCACACAGTGTGATGTAGATTTGTGGAGGCGTCGGCGTGGACGAGTCTTAACCTTTATAAAGAATATCTCTTTGGGTTTGAGACTTTAGTCTTTGCAACTTTAGGGATCTTATATGCAGTGGTGTATAAAGTACCTGAAAGCCATACTTAAGTAAAAGTACTGATATCTTACCAGAAAATGACTTTGGTAGAAGTTGAAGTCACCGTTTAGAATATTACTTGAGTAAAAGTCTTAAAGTATGTGATATTTATTGTACTTAAGTATGAAAAGTATAATGAAAGTATATTGAAAGTAAAAGTACAAGTAAATGCAAAACGAAAAGGAGCAAATAAATATATATAGAAAAATGTTCATACACAGCTTGAGTAGCAAGATTGTGTTCAGTTTTAACTCTTTCTTCCATTTTTTTTTATCTTTGGGTAAGAATAAGAAGCACTTCATCCGGTACTTAATGTAATAGACTAATAAATCAACGTGCGTGTGCACTGTGTGTGTGATTTGGTGATATAGCCTACTTGATAATGTCAGATCGCACATCATTACAACAACACTTACCACATTATTGCAGACGATGCTGTATTTCATGCCCCAGACTTGACTTGAGTGGAAAATGAATCATCTGCAGTTGTGCGCGCACTTGTTTGCACGTGAACAAAGGTGTTTTTAGGAGTCCAACTTGCAAACACCAGACCACTGATTCGTCAAACCTGCTTTCCTGCAGTCCGTGTTCTTCTGACTTCTGACTATTTTGTAGTAAGTAACGAATATGCTTCGGGGAAATGTATCGGAGTAAAAGTATACATTTTAATTAGGAAATGTAGTGGAGTAAAAGTTGATTGAAATATAATAACTCAAGTAAAGTACGGATACTCCCAAAAAATTCTTGAGTACTGTAACGAAGTGTTATTACTTTACACCACTGCTTATATGCACAAACAGCTTGTAACACTCGAAAGACAAAGGACAGCTTGAAATGGCATCATATGAGCCCTTCAATCTTCATAGATCTAGAACAGCGAGTTGAACTCTGTTTTTGTGTTGTGCTCTCGGCTCGTCAGGTGTGAGGGCCGTCTCGCAGTAACAGCTCTGTGATGGTGGATGACCTCCTGACCCCGTGCTCCCCCGGTGACCCTGATGCCATAGAGATGACCTGGATGGATGTTCCTAGTGACAAACTGCTGGAGCCCATAGTGTGCATGGTACACAAAATACAACAACTGTTTTCTCTTTTGATATATTTTAAATTGTCATTTATTCCTTTGATGGCAAAGCTGAATTTTCAGCATCATCTTTAAAAAAACATTACAAATGTTACTGATCCCAAACTTTTGGGATTACTGTTACTGATTCCAAATAACATGATAAAAATTGTAGTTAGTAACATAATCCATTACATTACACATTAAGTAATATATTCAGACTACTTTTAGATTTCTTTTGACCTATATCGTTTTTCACATTGATTTAAATAGCATAATCTTGTACCAAATTGATATAAAAATACAAAGAGTAAGAAAATATATTCTATTGGTTATCAACAACATGAAGTGCACTAAACATTAAACATCAAGTTTTGTGAAGGAACTGCAGGGAGTTTGTAAGTTTAACGGAAAGCTAATAATTAATTAAATCGTAAAAATGTTAAATTAAACTTTAGGGTTAGGGTATTTTGCTTTTGGGGTTATTTTAAAATGATTTAAAATAAAACACTTACTGAAAAAATGAAATATTTTATTTGTTTACCTGCATGTCATGTGACCACAACCAACAGGGAACCGTGAACATGCAAATTAGTTAATTATTAAAATATTTATTTTAAAATCTTAGGGGTCCTTCAAATAAAAATATATTAGGTGAAAGAGGATCAGATGACAAAAAAGTTGGTGAATTTGTGCATTTAATGTGTTTGAAAGACAAACGGCTGGTAAAATAAGCAACTGAGTGATAATTCAAATAGAAATGAATGTGTTCATCAGTAGTTGATGCAATGTTGAAACACTTCTTAAACCTGAAATGGTTTTGTAAATCCAGATGCTGTGTATAAATCTGACTAATGACTGATCTCTCTGAATCTCCACAAAACTGGAGTCTTTCTGAGTGTTTATATGCAGTCGGACATTTTAGAAAGGAACATTTAAAAGATGAAGAAGAGGAATTGGGGAGAATAAATAATTGCTATTGTGTAAATAATGTTATCATGTATCCATAAAAAAGTAACTGTAGTTTGATTATGAGTGTTTTAAAATGTAATTTACTCTAATTACAAGTACTTAATATTTGGAATCTGATTATGTAATCCAGTTCTGTGTATACTGTGTGTATATATATATAAATATAATAAATGAGAATATACACACACGCGTGCACACACAGACACACACACACACACACACACACACACATGAATATATATATGACTATATAAGAACAATTTTATACTTTTCAGCAAGGTTGTATTAAATTGGTCAAAAGTGACAGTAAAGACATTTATAATGTTACAAAACTAACACGTCTTTTTAATTTCAGTTAAATGCTGTGCTTTTGAAATTTCTATTTATCAAAGAATCTGGAAATAAAATGTATCATGGCTTCCACAAAAATGTGAAGCAGCAAATACTATTTTTAACACTGACAATAATTAAGAACCATTATTAATAACTGAGCTTCAATAATAATTATGTCTTAGAATGATTTCTGAAGATCATGTGACACTGAAGACTGGAGTAATGATGCTGAAAATTCAGCTTTGATCACAGCATTAAATTACATTTATTTATAAATTCCATTTGTGTGCGTGTGTGTCTGTGTGTGTGCATCTGTGTGTCTGTGTGTGTGTGTGTGTCTGTCTGTGTCTGTGTGTGTGTCTGTCTGTGTGTGTGTGTCTGTGTTTGTCTCTGTGTCTGTGTGTGTGTGTGTGTGTCTGTCTGTGTCTGTGTGTGTGTGTGTGCGTGTGTGCATGTGTCTGTGTGTGTGCATGTGTGTGTGTGTGTGTTAGACTGACATGCTCTCTCTGGCGACCACACGCCCCACCGTCAACACAGAAGACCTGCTGAAGGTGAAGAAGTTCACAGAGGATTTTGGACAGGACGGCTGAAGCACAACACGCCATTCAATCCAGTCAACCAAGACTATCTGCTCTAAACTAACCCGAATCTGACTTCTTCCGCCCAACACTACACCACATCACAGTCAGCAGACTGGAAAGAAGAAGCGCAACAGAGAGCATGAAGCTCGCTGTAAAGTGTTCTATGTTTACATAATCAAATTTGTTGGAAGTATTAATTTTATAAAGATTTTGTCTGTCTGCCCTTTATTCTGAACCGGCTACCAACATTACAGCTCTCGCCGATGAGTATTTATGTTAATTTATTCTCAGTTTTTGGATTGTTTTGAGTGCAGATCAATTTGAGCTTCATCAGTATCTTTTGTGTCCAGCTTAGTATTGCAGCACTTTACTGTATAAACGTGGTCTGGGTGAATCTCTCAAAGACACGTCTGGGTCACGTTAAACCTCAGAATTAAACAGGAAAAAAAATTATATTTGGAAAGCAAATTAAGCCTATTTGGACACAATTGTTCATGTAGATGATTTTTATCTCTATAATAATATAATGTAATAATCTCTATAGAGATTTGCTTCATGAAAAGAGTTTCACAATGCAAAAAAAAATTAGCTTGATGTACTTTAATCATATTTTGGCTATCTGGGTAAAGAAAATCAAGTCTGTTGTACAACTATTCCGAGTTTTTTTCCCCAGTGACAATGTTTTCAATGTATCTTGCTTCTGAGTCTGGGCTGAAATATGACCTGGCTGTGTATTTGACAGAGTCACCCATCAACATTTCACTTGTTTAACAGTTCCTGATCCAGCAGATGTGTTGTAGTAATGAAGTGTGTTACAGCTGTCATTCATTTTGAAGGATAACATTAACCTGATCTGATAAAAAAAAAAAAAGACTTTTAAAAGAATTTGTGCATTGTTTGTGCAGCTGTATTGACTTCAGCCTATCCACGCTGCTTAAAATGGACAAGCCTTCTGACAGTAGTTGTGTAACATTATAACAAAGGATCATTTTCTATGAACATGCTGTGTATGTTTTCAGAAAAAAAGCTGCCTTTCTATTTGAGAAGGGGAATGGATAATGCTGTGAAGAAAATGTGCAAGAATTAAACACAATGTACCTATCCAGATATTAATCTTATGTGCCTCACAAAATCAGCTCAATGTCTTACTGATATTGTTTCTTTTGCTGAATGATTTCTTGTTGTTGTTGTCAATAGAAAGCATCGTTTTGAGATTCATAAATCAATGAGGGGTCTGAAGGCAGTAATCAGCTGTTCCCTGCCGAGGAAAACTCATTTATTAATTTCTCATTCAGAGGATGAGCAGAATTGTCCAGACAGGAGACGGCTTCATCAGGTCTTGACTATATGCTCCAAGCTCATTCTAGACCGCTGGTTCAATAACTAATTTTCCCAAGAAGACTATTTAACCCTTCACAACTAATAGAAATGTTGTGATCCTCGTACTTTCCTGATGTCCTTGAATACCAGGTTTATCAAATCTGTAAATATCAAATCCTATAACGGGAGGAGTTGAAATTCTGATTGCCTTCTCAGTTGGACAAAGACAAAAAACAACTGCCAACAGCCCATTAATAGTTACTTGTAATTTGGCTGATCTGATAAATCAGCTACCGAGTCACAGAACAACAAGAATACAAAGCAGATCAAGCCAAAGCTGACATTTTTATATAAATGAATCACGTGACATATTCAGAACAGAAAACTTTTTTTTTAAATCTTTGTACAAAAACAACAACAGCATCCCTAACTAGGATTTATTTGTATTATTTACAATGCATCTCATGTCTGCAAGACTGAACTCTTAATTTGTACAATATCTTAAGAGTATAAGAACACACGTCCACTGGGAAAGTAAAACACATCTGTGATGGCAGCAGGATGTCATACCTTGCTTCTTTTTGGACTGGTTTTCCGTCACAGAACCTCCTCGTTTGTTTCTGTGGTGAGGAAACGTGGGCATCAGCTCTGCTTCACAAGCTGCAGAGTGAAACATGGGAGCAACGCTCAGAAAATCGGCCTAAAACAGCATCTAACATAGAGAATGTGTAAAACTAAGAAGTATACGCAAGGGCTTCTCCTTGAAGTGACCTATCTAAACAATCTTTTGCTGTGGCTCTGTAAGACACATGTAATCATTACATAGCATCATTACACTGAACCAGAACGTGATGCATTTTACAAAGATATTTTATCTTTAGGCAGCGGCTATTTGCACTAAGCACTGTTACCTCAGTATTGTAGTACTAAATTATTACAGGGTGTCCGCGGGGTCTTAAAAAGTATTAAAAGTTGATAAATCAATTTAGAGAAAATTAAGGCCCTTAAAAAGTATTAAAACGTCTTAAATGCCATTTTTCAAGGTATTAAATTTTGTATCATCTTTTTATTATGTATATTTGTCCGAATAGTGGGGTTCTGTGTAGTTTATGTATAGACGTCATGTGTTACTACGCTCACTGACTGACTGCGCCGCTGCTGCATGATAGCGCAGGACTTGTTGATCCGGCTCTTGCTGAACTTCTGACCATTACCGCACGCTCCCATCCGCTCCCGCAAACATTCTAATATTGTATATACTTTTCGCGCATCAGGGTGCCGCTATCAATATGTGGGGAATTTAAATCCTCTTTGAATGAGCGCTCGCAGTTCACTTTCGATTTTGCGATCGCACACGCACTGTGTAAAGGGAGCACATCTTACGATAAAAGATATTTGTCAATGAGCTTTTGACCCGTGATCTGAGTCAAATCTGACTTCTGCAGCTCGTGTTGGATGCAGGGTTGTTGTTGTTTTTCCACGAAATTGGGCTGCTTTTAAACTGTTGCCATGGGTTGATTTTCCCCAGTGGGTTAAAGGTTTGAAATATTGCATAAATT
>NW_015552696.1:178634-178961 GCF_001515605.1 Sinocyclocheilus anshuiensis | reverse complement strand
TACTGAAACATTTTGCATTCTACCTGTAATAAAACTGTGCTAAATGTTTTGGGCCACACTAGTAGGGAGCATTTGAGCTGTGTTTATGATAGATGTGCATAACCGTGACTGTAAAATTCATATTTTAGGGATGGAAATTACATTTTTATATTTGGAACACGGTAATTGCGCTAGTTTGGGCTGTTTTTTTTTAATTATTGGCATGGGCTTGGGATGCACAATTAAAATGATGTAATAGTTGTGATCATTATTTTACCTTCCATGATCATTCAGACACGATCAGGTGCAGTACTGACTAGGCATGGGCCGGTATGAGATTTTGACGGT
>NW_015552696.1:162133-178404 GCF_001515605.1 Sinocyclocheilus anshuiensis | reverse complement strand
CAGGTATTTGCGATGAGAAGTGTTCCACAGAACAGCTATGGTTTGAGTTGATGTGACAAATACATCTTTTGAATATACTGTGTGAACTCATTGCCCCGTTAGCTCGGAGAGCTTTTTTTCCCCCTCCTCAATAAGTTTTGTCAGTTGTTTTGTTTATTGGTCTAATTCTTGTTTCTTGGGTTGCATTGGTTAGTCACTCAATTAATTATCTTGTGCTTTGTTCCCCCCTTCTGAATTATGTCATTGTTTACCAATCACAAAGAGTACTTTTTTCATTTAAAAACACAAGTTGAAGTGGGATGGGGAAAAACCACCATAAAGTCGAAAGTTTTCACAGATCAGAATAGTGATGTTAGTGACCCAGGGAAGGTTCAGCTGACCCGTATTAAACTGTGAACGTTTTCACAGATCAGAATAGTGATTTTAGTGGCTCAGGGAAGAGTCAT
The DNA here is from genome assembly GCF_001515605.1 of Sinocyclocheilus anshuiensis. NCBI lineage: Eukaryota > Metazoa > Chordata > Actinopteri > Cypriniformes > Cyprinidae > Sinocyclocheilus > Sinocyclocheilus anshuiensis. The sequence goes on along the minus strand of NW_015552696.1, from coordinate 177,958 downwards.
CTGACCCAAACTGAACCGTGAAAGTTTTCACAGATCAGAATAGTGATGTTACTGACCGAACCGTTATCTGACCATAACTGCACTGTGAACGTTTTCACAAATCAAAATAGTGATGTAAATGAATCAGGGAAGGGTTAACTGACCAACACTGCACTGTGAAATTTTTCAGTTCAGAATTAAGTTAAGGGATCAAGAAAGGGTTAACTGACAAAAGCTATACTGAGAAACTTTCGCAAATCAGAATATTGAAGCCAAGTACTCAAGGAAAGGTACAACAACCAACACTTTATTGTCAAACAAAGTGTACAAGTGTATAGGCTAATTTACCTGATGAATTGGAAACTGTTATTCATTGGAACAGCACCGTATGACATTATTATACAAAAAATGGGGGGCAGAGCAAATAAAATGCGATTGTGAAAGTTTTCACAAATCGAGCTCGACCTAAAACAATGTTTTTGTATTCCAGCAGTCTGCGTTTTTATTGGTAATAGACGTTTAACATGAAGAACGCCTTTCTTTCATATTCCTTACTAGCGGACTTACCAAGGGGTTTACGGACAAGAGCTTTGCTGTGAAAAAATTCACAGATCAAGCTGGTGAATATGAAACCGGTTTCATTCCTCTAAGTGTCAAACTTTTGGCGCTATAGGCATTATAAAATTAAGAGTCACTACGAAAAAAAAAACTGATTTCGGCCCGAAGGACGGCGTCACCTGAATTCACAAATCATGGAGAATGACATTCGGTATTATTTGCATGTCTACGACAGCGCGCTGCGTATTTATAGCCAAAAGAAATCTGAATATCAAACCGCAAACTATCTTTACTGCGGTGTGGGACCGACTGGATAGGCAAAAAAAAAGCATTAAAATGCAATGACACTTACATCTTCATCGCATCTTGTGTACCACTGATAAGGCTGCCTGACGCACACATAAAATTTAAATGTGGATTTATATTTGAAATTCGACGAATATTCGAAATTCTATTTTTTTGACAGCCCTATTCGGTGGAGTGTTGCAGTGATGTTTGTCCTTCTGTAGTTCCCTTTCATGGGAACTTCGAACTGCGTCCTCTAGGGGTCGCTATGGGGAACACCTTGTCGTGACCCGTGTCTGAAGCATACATTGAAAAAACACCAACTCGTTGGCCGACGACAGCCATGACGTCACTACTGGTGCGAGCTACACATCATTCTCTTCTTCGTCTTCATTGACTGTTTTGTTTGAAGCGTGCATTTCTGTGGTATGAGCGATCTCTATTTATCTCATTATGGCGAGCACTAGCAAAGCATATAAGGATGTGTGCATCCGTGTTGACGTTGTTTAACATCTGATGACACACACGATCTATGCGTTGTTTGTTTGGGCAAAGAGCACGCACGCGATGTCTCCGAGGGGGCAATCGGCGTGCACTGCGAACGTTTTGTATATATATATATATATATATATATATATATATATATATATATATATATATATGTGTATGTATGTATGTATGTATGTGTATATATTAGTTCTGTGAAAAGGTTTTTTGCCCCCTTTCCATTTTTTAAGTTCTTTGATGATCTGAATCTTTTTAGTGTGACAAATATGCAAACTAATTAATATTACACAAAGATAATGCAAGTATTGCATGTATTAAGGGAAATTAGCTGTCCAAACCTGAAGTAATTGCCCCCTAAATCTAATAACTGGTTGTGCCACCCTTTGCAGCAACAACTGTTCAAGCGTTTGTGATAACTGGCAATGAGTCTTTCACATCGCTGTGGAGGAATGTTGGCCCACTCTTCTTTGCAGAATTGTTTTAATTCAGCCACATTGGAGGGTTTTCGAGCATGAAAGGACTGTTTAAGGTCATGCCACAGCATCTCAATCAGATTTAAGTCCGGACTTTGACTTGGCCACTCCAAAACCTTAATTTAGTTTTTCTTGAGCCATCCAGAAGTGGACTTGCTGGTGTGTTTGGGATCATTGTCCTGCTGCATAACCCAAGTGCTCCTGAGCTTGAGGTCACAAACTGACGGCTGGACATTCTCCTTCAGGATTTTCTGATAGAGCGCAGAATTCATGCTCCCATTAATTATGGCGAGTCATCCAGGTCCTGTCAATCTGGACATGGAGCTTCATTGAGATCCCCATATCTCTGGGACTGAAGGATGTAGGACCTGGAAAATGAAGATTCCGAAAGAAAAGTTTATTAAGAACTAGAATATACAATCATAATGCAATATCTTTAATACTTATTGAGTTATAGACACACAAACTTTGGAAAAATAATATTTATGGAGTTATGTTCAAAGCAGTTATTTTGACAGAAGGAAAAGATACATTTCTAGTTTCAACTTTGCAAAAATATGATACTTCTTTTCTTTTAAAGAGGAATGTCTGAAGAACAAATAATGTGACTCACATCTGGTTTTTTGACCACTAAAAAATGTGTACAATATAACAATTTACTCCTGGAGCCATATTGAAATTCCAATATTTCTGGAACCAAACCATATAGGGCCTTAAAAATGAAGATGCCAAAAAGAAAGATTGTTAAGACCCAAAATCTAAAAGAGTATTAAGATATCTTTAATACTTCTTGAGTTACAGGAATGCAAACTTTGGACAAAAAACTTGAAAAGTTTCCCCATTTTTGAATGGCCACCACTGGCACATAATGCAAGCAAAATTGCTAGACAGACCTACTAATCTCGGAGTAAAAATAACATTATGATGCTGCCATCTTTCTGAAGTCATTTTTACCCCCGTAATTTGGCTCAGAATCTCAGGTAAAACAAATCCCATTTTGACCCCCCTCTACAAAATAGTGGATTACTCAGTAAATATACATCCATGACATTTCATATTTTGGATTTCACTATACATGTCTATCTTTATTCAGAAAAAACTATTTGTAAAATAAAAAATGTGAGCCGGGGACCTCTGGTTGAGTTGACACGAAATGACCATTTTGCAATTTTACTGTGCAGTTGAAGACATGTAAATGTTTTAGTGAACAAAACAAGCCTGAAAGAACACACTCTAACCTGTGAAGAATGAAGTTGTGATGTAATTATGCCAGTCCTTTAAGCAGCTGAAGAACTGTACACTTCAAGTCAAACCCCAATTTGTTGTTGATCTGAAAAATTCTTTAGGGGGAGTTCAAGTATGTTTTCAATGAAATGATGGACCGGAAATGAGGCAGTATTGCTCTCACTTTAAATGCACGATGCAAGTGCTGATGACACATACCAAAGTGTTGGAAAAATACAGAATTTTACTGCAAAACTAAAACAGGCCGACGGTAATAAAGATGAATCGGGAACATAGAGTTTTCACAATCTGGCCCAATGAATTTCTTCAGATTTAATGACCTGTACTTCCATAGATGCTCAGGGCACAGTGGTGATGTCATATCAAAGCATTACATCCTCAGCCTCACTTTACGTTTCTGTTCTCTATTCTCTAACAAATTTGTTGATGCATTATATAAGAACAGTTTGGCATATCAAAAAGATTTAATAACTTTTGATCATGATGAGGAAGAGTTCAAAACAGCATGTTTTTTTTTTTGTCAAATTTCAAAATGCAAGAAATTCTTGTAGGGCAAACGTTTAAACCACAGTACACATTCGACTCTACAAACTTCTGTAGATGCGTAGATGTTCTGTTTAGACTTTGAAATATAAGAACTATCTACACACTACTGCATTAGTCTGTCTGCTCAGTGTCTACACAATCTATTCTGATTCTGATTCATGACATAGCATTTCAGACTGAATATGGGGGCATTCATCAAACACACCTGAGCTTCAGAGAACGGCGTCTGCATGTTCTCCAGCAGACTGGCCAGATCCTGCTCACAGTAACTCATCACCAGAAAGAGGCCAACATTAAAAATAATAAGGTATTATGAAATAAGACATGACTTATTCACACATTATATCTGTAAATGTACAGTATACATTTTCTTCAGTCACCTCTCCAAATGGCTTCCCACCACCACTTCTTTCAGCTCCACAATGTTTGGGTGTCTCAATCTGAATAGTAAGCTAATTTCCCTCAAACTGCTGATTGGAATCCCTAAACACAGATACACAAAATAAATACCATTCAAGGTTTCTGTTTCTACAGATAGTCAGTTGGTTATATTAACTGGGATTGTCAAGCTCCAACAAAAACACCATAAAAGAAACCCATATGACTTGTGTGCCATATTCCAAATCGTTATACAATATTTTGGTGTGTGGACACACATTTAATATATTGAAAATCTTGCCTTTAGTCCTGACTGTCTATGTGTTCACTCATACTTCCATATTAAACCCTCTTCTCAATGTTATTACCTCATCACTTTCCAACACCAACGAGTTTCCAGCTGGCAGTGATCAAAGCCTTTACCCACAGAGCTTGATCCTGGAGAATTAGTTAATTATGTCAAATATTCCATTTATACTGAAAATACTAGGAAAAGTAGTGGTGTGACACTCAACTATGTTTATCTTTGCAGAGAAACAGTTTCAGTGAAGCATTTTAGGCCTTAACATAGTACAGTAATGTCAAAAGACTCGCTCTTATCATCTGACCAAAGCTGCATCTCCCTTCTAGTAGCCTACTGCCTTTAACACATAGACCACAACATTTTGTCTTGAGAATTATGCTGGCACAGAGCCCACCTATCTGATCACTACCAGCTTGTTTGAGCTAACGAAGAAATGTCAGACCAAGCACAGGTTAAGTATGGAATGCCACAAGGATCGGTATTAGGTCATCTGCTTTTTAGTCCTCTACTTTTCTGCACCCCTCTTTTAACCACGTGAAGGACAAACTGCTACCATTCCCAAACTGTCCCAACGTCTGCCTAATCTGTAAATCCGAGACAATCTGAACAATATAGTGTATAGCCAGAGTTTTTCGTTCCTTGCCAGTCACCTCTGGCCTGCTCACTGAGGGATTAAAAGACTACTGCAGCTCCCTGATAAAAATACTTCAACCTCTAATCTCATACCAAGAAATTAGTTATTTTCTATTACAGTAATGAGAGATATCACGTAGTAATCCACTCTGTAAAGCTGCTTTGAAGCTGTTTATTGTCAAAAGGTGCTATACAAATAAACCTGAATGACTTGAGTACATGTAAGAACCGTTGTTTTTGTGTTTTTGTGTGTAACGGAGGCCAGCTAGTAAGAGCTGTGCAGGTAAACCTCAGTTTGTTTCTTTTTCCCATTTGGACAAAATTACTTTCAGATGGCTGCAACTTTATCTTTAACGGACAGGAAGAAAGCAAACTTTTCAGTGAATAGCAACTGCCACTGGTGGAAAAGAGAGCGGCAAACATGACTGCTTTCAGTTTTAAGATCCAACTGACCATCTTTCTCTTTATACATTCGCAGTTTCTTCAAGGCAACAATTTCATTTGTCCTTGTATCAAGTGCTCGGTCTGTAAATCACAAATCAAGAAATTTAAATCCTCCCTGCTCAAAAAAAACCAATAGAAATGATCACAGAAATTTTAATGGTTGCCACTACAAACCCTCAACTTTTAACCATAAAACCCATTAAAAAAATGGTTTTCTGTAGTGTGTTTTGGGACATATTCCATTAGGATTTAGTGGTTTTAACAAGCCACAAATAAAAGGTGACCAATTACCAGTAGAAACCCACAGAGTCTATTACAGTTTCCATTAAAACCAATACAAGTCCCATTATAACCAGTAAACCCATTACAAATTCTGTGATGGTGTCTAAAGTTTTTTTTTCAGCAGAGTTGTCAGGCAGCACAACTGTTTGATAATAATGCTATTTATGGACGACAGATTACGGATATAATGATACATGATATTTGAATTAATATGTGATATATCTGACCATTATCAATCATTCTGTGAGACTCACACACGATTCCATAAGTTCTCTCTCCAATCCGGTTCATCTTCTCAAACTCCTTCACACTCCTGCATTTCCCTAACTACACACATCATGCAGAAACACCGCAATAAGTGCTTATGCATCTCTTGTTTTATAATAAAAACAGTTTATAAGACAGCAGGTCTCACCCGTTCTCTGTGCGGTATTACAAATGTCTTGTCAGTTTTTAAAGATTTCAGCTTTAACGGATCAATGATTAATGTGCACATATAACACTTTACTGTACGTTTCCATGTAAAGAGAGAGCAAATCTAGAGACAAGAGGAAGAGAAACTCCGTGAAAGCTTACAGTCGCTCACTTGAGCGTCCCTATGGACAACTGTTTCTCTTCTCGCACAACATCAAGCGTAGCGAAGCAATTAGAATGGTTTTCACAAATGTAAAACTGTTAATCTACTCTAATAAAGCAAATCAGACACACTAAATGAGACTGGATAAAAAAGCGACGAAGTCAGAAGATATCTGTAATTGATTCATTTGTGATTTAAAGTGATAAATTCATTTGTATTTTTATTTAGTTTTATTTTCTCGTGTCCTTATTATTTAAATAACAATAGATTAACGTTAATAGTTAAAGTGTATAAAATTGGCGGAGTGCAGCCGATGGCATGTGTTTTAAATAACAATTATTTATATAATTATGTTAATGATGATTATTTATAATACAAACAACATTGTCCTGTCACGTGGTAGCCTACTTGTTATTTTTTACGTAACCAGTGATGTAAAAAAAAGAAAGTTTAAGTTTAACTCTGTAAAATTTACCCCCATGACTACATTAATAACATTTTTCATTTCATACCTGTGTAAATCAGGCTGTGCCCGTGACAAAACGACCCCGACCAACAAACACGGGTCCTCCCATGGGCCGCGGCTCTTTATTAGCATCCGCTATCTTCAGACACACTGGCGTCTCTAAGAGGTTTTCTCGAGACGGAGCTGTGATGATGATCTGCGGCACAGCAGAATTATTAAACGATGAAGGTGGTGGTGATGATGATGAATCAGTGCTAAGAGACTGCTCCTCTACTGTGAAAATTAAAAAAGTAAAAACATGTAAATAACAGTGGCAGTGACATGTAACATACATTTTTATAGCCTATAATAATTATATATATACACTGAACAAAATTATAAACGCAACACTTTTGTTTTTGCCCCCATTTTTCATGAGCTGAACTCAAAGATCTAAGACTTTTTCTATGTAATGTAAATACATGTAATATTTTTGAAATATATACTGCATGTGTGTGTATTTATATATACATAATAAATATACAGAGTCCACACACATAATATGTAAACAAAAACTTTTATTTTGGATGCGATTAATCGCGATTAATAGTTTCACAGCACTAAGATATATATATATATATTTAGAGAGAACTTATTTTGTAGCCTACACAATTATTGGTATTGTACTCTAGAAACCTGATTCACCATAATGTAAATGACAATATTTTACATTAAATTATATTTGACATATTTTACCATAATGTAAAACAAATACGCTGCAATGAAAACGGACAGGACATTTTTACTTTATTCTGTGAACTGTTTCTTGTGTTGTTTAGCTTTTCTCTAATAACACTGAAGTGCACTCTCCTTTCAATTGGATTACTGGGAAATTTACGCCAGAAGAAAAACATAATAGATTAACCTAATTAATCCGGCACAGCACGCCAGAGAGACAGTCTGACAACATTTCACAGTAGTCTAGTTGAAATTAAGTTCATATTCATATTCATATTCATAGTAGGCTATATTAATGTCTGATCGGAAGTGTTAAATTGTCCTTACCGTTACCTCTGGTTTCTTAGAAACATAAAGCCGATAAAGTGAAAATAATGTTACCTGGGAGAACCTGCTTTCTCGGAGCAGAGCCCATTCCCCATCACGCACTGCAATGAATCTCTCCGGAACGAATCTGTTGCTCCATGTGAATAATATTCTTCTTCTGAGCTGATGGTGGGCTTACAGTCCCGGTCCACTGTCAGTCTCGCACACACTGCAGGGATTCCCCATCTAACCACAAGAAATCACTTCACCAGGTCTCCGACGTCAACTGTTTTTTGTTTTTAAGTAGGCTTAGGCGCAGAGAACCGGTTCTTACTCTTACTCAGGCATTTGGCTCGGTTGAAGGTTATCTAACGTGCATTTTCCCCGAAACCTAGGCTAGAGAATACAGTAGGCTACTAAATACACTGAGTCTCCTGCAGTAGGCAATACTTGTTCAACTGCGCCCGCCAGCACACAACACCGCTGAGTCTGACCAGTGTAGTCCGATTCCCGAGAGAATGACTCGAATGAGCCGGTTCTTTTAAATGAATTACACTAGCGCAACCAGAGAATGACTCGAATTTGTCAGTTATATTCAGCGTCGAGTAACTAATTACATGTAACGGAATTAAGTAATTTAATTACAAAATAAATGTAACCTGTTACAGGAGAAAAAATGACTGGCATAAAGTTGGCTTGACGTCGGACGTTCGATATTCGCAAATGTAGGGACCGTCTCTAAATTTACATGCGATATTGGTATACACTTTTATAACGTCAATAGCATTTGAGGAGAATGACTTATAGTCATAAAAACAACTGTAAACTGTTCATTTAGGTGTCAACTATAATGCACACCTTTTACATTTTTGATATTCATTAAAATAAACTGTCAAATAATATCTACACTGTAAACTTACAGTTTACTGTAAACTTACAATTACAGTAACTACCTGGCAACAGTTCACTTGTAACTTACTATAATTATGTTTTTACAAAAAATACTGTGTTTTATTTTACAGTGTCATTTAACCTAATGTAAAATTAATAACAGTTTAATATTCTTTAACTGTAATATATTTTATAATGGTATTAGTTTTTTGGTATTTTCTTCAGTAATGCATTGTAAAACATTCGAATATTTACTGTTATACAAAATATTTTTGTATTTGATTTGGTTCACTTTTTTGTTACTGTAAAACTGCATTGTTCCTCATTCATTCATTCATTCATTCATGCATATATGTAGAAATTGTAAAATTAATGTATTTCAGAAGTTCCATTAAACAACAATGAAAAAACAACAACAATGACAACTGATACTTCATAACTTTTATTGTTAAATTATTATCTTTTCAATAATATTTTCATATTTTCCCAGGACCGCCCCAGCCCCTAGACCACCACCAATACCTTAACTTTTACATAAAAGAACTATAATACGTTATTTATACAGGAATTTATAATTATTTACATAGGCATATCCAATCAACAATGACAGAAATTCATTAGAACAGTGTTGTAGCTTCAAAGAGCTATCAGTTATAAGACTTTGGATAAAGTCCCGCTTAAGTTATGAATTTCATTTTTAAAAAGTAGCATTGTTTACATATGATTTACAGTTTATTTTAATAAATATCAAAAATGTAAAAGGTGTGCATTATAGTTGACACCTACATGAACACTTTACAGTTGTTTTTATGACTGTAAATCATTCTCCTCAAATGCTATTGAGCTTTAAATTATGGCATATTTTGCATTTGAGCCCATTCGGTAGTGAAAAATCGCAATCTTTACATATGATATACAGTTTATTTTCATAGGCAAGGCAAGGCAAGTTTTATTTATAGAGCACAAGTTTAACACAACCGTAGTTGATCCAAAGTGCTTTACAATAAAAAGAACTGAATTTAAAAGAGAAAAAGGGGGCGGGGGGAGACAACGGAAAATAAACAATTAAAATTAAAATTCATAAAACACCAATTTAAACAATTCAAAGTACATACACATCACTCAAATGCTAAAGAGTAAAAATAAGTCTTTAAGCTCGATTTAAAAGTGTCCAATGATGGAGAAGCTCTGATGTTCAAAGGTAGACTGTTCCACAGCTTTGGGGCAACTACTGAGAAAGCTCGATCACCTTTTGTTTTACAACGTGAACGGGGGACAGATAAAAGTAACGGATCACTAGATCTTGGAGGCTGTATGTGGCGTAATGAGATCACAAATATAATCCGGACCAGAATTATGCAATACCTTGTATGCAAAAAGAATAGGATCTTAAAGTCGACTCTAAGTTTTATAGGGAGCCAGTGTAATAAGGCAAGGACAGGGGAGAAATGATCCCTTTTCTTAGTTCCTGTTAAGAATCTGGCTGCTGCGTTTTGAACCATCTGTAACCGAGACAGTGTAGATTGAGGTAGGCCAATGTACAAAGAGTTACAGTAATCCAATCGAGAAGAAATGAATGCATGAATTACAATTTCAAGGTCTTTAGAAAGAAAGTGTTTCACCTTAGCCACTGATCTGAGATGAAAAAAGCTATTATTTACAACTGCATTCACAAGCTTGTCAAATTGGAGAAGAGGATCAAAATGGACTCCAAGATTTTTAGCATAATTGTGTAGGTTAATACATAGAAAACCTAACTGTGTTTTAATGGAGTTGTTCCAGCAGGGGGTGAAGTAAATGAGTAAATGAGACAGAAAAAGTCCTCCCCTTTAAGTATGAGGTGAACCCCTCTAAAGCTAGGCCCTGAACCCGAACAACACACTCAAGTCGTTTCAGAAGAATATCGTGGTCGACAGTATTAAATCTAAAAGTATCAGGATAGCAGATGACCCAGAATCAATGGACAGCAGAATGTCATTTGTAACCTTCGTCAATGCCGACTCAGTGCTATGCAGTGCTCTAAAACCAGATTGAAATGGGTCTAAAATATTAAAAGTATCCAGGTATGAAGTAAACTGTGAGAGTGCAACTTTTTCCAAAACCTTTGAAATGAATGAGAGTTTAGAGATAGGGCGATAACAATAATAATTGTTATACGCAGTGGGGTCAAGATGAGGGCCTTTCAATAGGGGCTGTACAATAGCATGTTTAAAACTTTCCGGAAATACTTTTCCATAAATATCAAAAATGTAAAAGGTGTGCATTATAGTCGACACCTAGATGAACACTTTACAGTTGTTTTTATGGCTGTAAGTCATTCTCCTCAAATGCTATTGAGCTTTAAATTTGCGTTTAGCCCATTCGGTACTGAAAAAAATCAAATTTTTAAAAAATGATTTACAGTTTATTTTAATAAATATAAAAAATGTATAAGGTGTGCATTGTAGTTGACACCTTAATATCAAGCCAACTTTATGCCAGTAAAAAACGTGTAATTAAATTATGAAAATGTAAATTATTACAAAAGGGGCTACATCTGAATATTTTCACACAGATACAAATTTGATTGATTTCTTTCCAAAAATGCATTGACTGCTTTAAAATATGAGACACCAATGTTTCAGGATACTTTACTCTATAACTGTTTTATTTCCTATTTGGGTTTGTGTATTTGCTTTATTTTTTAAGATTAACTGTTTCTTCTGAAGCATTGTTAAATGCCAGTGTTTCATAGCTATGCAAACTCTGAAGCAGGATGGAGACGACTTCTTTGGGACTGGAATGATGGTGGTAGCTTTGAAGCATGTGGGGACAACAGCCTGGCTTAGCGAAACTTAGCCTGGTCTGTGAAAACATCGGTGAGTTCCACTGCACAGTCTCTCGGTACACGCCCAGGAATGTTGTCAGGACCCGGAGCTTTGCGTGCGTTGATCCTGCTGAGGGATCTCCTCACGCTGTCCGGGGACAGCATCATCACCTGGTCGCCGGGAGGAGGTGGAGTCTTCTGTGCAGTGGTGCTGTTTTGTGCCTCAAAGCGAGCGAAGAAGACGTTCAGCTCGTTCGGCAGGGAGATGGTGCTGTCACAGGTGCGTGGTGGGGGCTTGTAGTCCGTAATGGTCTGTATCCCCTGCCACAGGCTCCGAGTGTCTCTGCTGTCGCTGAAACGATGGGCTATCCTCCTGGAGTACTGTCTTTTTGCCTCTCTGATGCCGCGGGAAAGGTTGGCCCTAGCTGTTTTCAAGCCCACCTCATCTCCAGCTCTGAAGGCAGCGTCTTGTTAAGACAAGACAGCGTCTTGTCTATCTTGTTAAGAAACTAAATCTGTATTTAACCTCAGAATGATCTCAAAGTAAAAAGATGTGATAGTCTGATTTTGTGTTGGCTCTGGTTTAAAATTAAATTATTATGATCTTAATTCGAGTGATGAAGGATTTTGAAAGTCTGACAGTAATCAGTGTTGAGCTCTACTGTAAGGTTAACCCTTCTTCTTCTCCTTTTGGTTTTATGGCGGGTTGCGAACCAACTTCATAGGTGCATACCGCCACCTACTGTGATGGAGTGTGAAGAGAATGAAAGTAGGCCTAATCAAAAAGTAATCAAATGTAATCAGTTACATTACTTTAGTAAAGTAATTTAAATAGTTACACTACTTGTTACATTTTAAATAGGGTAACGTGACCCTCTAACACTTGCACTCTCTATTCGTTTTCTGCTTGTTTTCTTAAAAATAGCACTTGCATATTGCTCTTTTGTTGGTTTTGATTGCTTCTATTGTCTTCATTAGTCGCTTTGGATAAAATCATCTGCTAAATGGCTAAATGTAAATGTAATGTAACTTGTAATATGTAATCTATTACGTTTCCAAAGTAACCTTCCCAACACTGATTATACACAATACAACAAAACCAGCTCATTAACTGTAGCTCCTGCTCTTTGACCACTAGATGGCAGAAAAGATTTGACTAGTTTGTATAGAAAGCCTCAGGTACTGTCATATGGATACCATCACTCACAACATGCACAAAACACCCATTTTGGGGCGCGATGCTGTCATTATATATCTTCTTTATATCTTTGATTATGCTCTTATTTCTTTTTATTTTTCATAAAATTCTACTTTATAAATAATACGTTAAATAATACAAAAACTGTTTATGGATTTAATCTCACTGCAGGTGTTCCCTTTCATGGGAACTTCGAACTGCGTCCTCTAGGGGTCGCTATGGGGAACGCCTTGTCGTGACCCGTGTCTGAAGCATAAATTGAAAAAACACCAACTTGTTGGCCGGCGACAGCCATGACGTAACTACCTATAGTATAAATAGGCGCCGGGAGCACACATCATTCTCTTCTTCGTCTTCATTGACTGTTTTGTTTGTAGCGTGCATTTCTGTGGTAAGAGCGATCTCTATTTATCTCATTATGGCGAGCACTAGCAAAGCATTTAAGAATGTGTGAATCCGTGTTGACGTTGTTTAACATCTGATGACACACACGATCTATGCGTTGTTTGTTTGGGCAAAGAGCACGTACGCGATGTCTCCGAGGGGGCAATCAGCGTGCTCTGCGAGCGTTTTTTTCCAAGGGAAAAAGCTCCGCTCTCGTTTGTCTCTCTTTTCGAGGAAAGAGGGGCAGCCATCTGCTTCCCGCGATTCAGGACCCGCCGCTGCTGAGGCACGGAAGGGAATTAGCTCGTGGGGATCGCAGGTGGATCTGGCCGATGAGTTTGAAGAGGGGTTTCCCTTCCGCGATCGTCGGCTGTGCACGAGAGTGAGCCGCTGCAGGATGATGTTATTTCATTAATATTGTCTGATTCAGGGGCCATTGCTCTGCTGGGATACGGGTCACGACGAGGCGTTCCCCATAGCGACCCCTAGAGGACGCAGTGTCTCGTTCCCTACTCAGGGAACCATGGTTACATAAGTAACCTGAGACGTTTTTTTGCTGAAGCCCATGGATGATAAAATTCCACAGTAATTTTGCCTACCAAAAAATCAAACAAACTAACATCCGTTACATATTTTCATTTTGTAATTGCTGAAATTACAATGCTTTAGCCGGATGCCAGAGAAGCTCCGTTGCATCATCTGCAGTGTTAGGGAATTTCATTTGATTTTTTTATATATGACTAAAGCAAATGATGAAGTAAAAAGGGCACACACAGAAGGATCTTCTAATTTTACATATTCATCTTATCTGAGCATTACATTATGCAGATAAATGAGATGACCTTCTGGAACTAAGTAAGTGAAGACCAAATGATCATATTCAAAATGATAAGCAGTACACTGCCACCTGCTGCTACAGAAAGTCATCTCCTCTCATGCAGACACAGAAGTACAGTGTGTGCTATTTGGCCATTGGCTGTGGTCTTTGTGGTGTGTTCAAATGCCAGCTTTTGGCCCAGACTCAGGCGATGCGAAGCAACAACACAGTTGGCTTTGGCACTGCTAGTTCACTGATGTCGGCTTGGTGTCATGGCAGGAGCATTTTTGGGTTGCTCCTGAGGTATCCTCAAAGCTTAATGTCCAAAAGATAGGCCCAGAAGCCCATACACAACATATTCATAAGATTTTGTCACACCTGAGTCTTTAGCTCCTCAACCTCCACCTAAATATTGACTATCATGTTTCAAGTTTAAAGAAGTCTACTTTTGCCACCATTATCTAACTCTAACGAGTTAGATAATCAGAGTACTTTTCAAGTAACTAGTAATGCATTACTTTTAAATTCACAAGAAAAGGTCTGAGGTATTTTTCAAAAAAGTAACAGCAGTTACTTTGTTTCTCATGCATTGACTTACAGCTCTCCTGTCCTCATGTTGAGAGAAATCAGGAGTAAAGTGCAGAGTGCTGTGTGCGCTGTGTGAACATGTTACTGTAGTTCTAGACTAAATGCCAACATGCATTTACTCATCTCACTGCACAAAAACAGATTCAGTATTCCTCAAAATCAGTAAAAACAGTGAAATGCAATCTCAGAATGACAAAAACCTGCAATAATTAAACATGTTAAATAACACAGATATCCTTTGTGTATTTAATCCCATTTTATTAACCAACGTCTTTGCTGCTGACCTTCGATGATCCAATTCAACCATACTAACAAGCAAAACTGACTTCAGATAAACATAACAATTGTGTTTTTTTTGTGAATGAGAAGAACGTGTGACTGCTCAAAGGTTTGTTTAATTAAGCTGTGCCCTCTACTGTACAGATTTATGCTTATTTCCCTCAAGCTTATTCAATTTGCTTTTGATGTAAAAGTTGTTTTACACTGCCAAAATAGAACTTTGTTTTTTATATTAAAGGTCCCATATTGTCAAAACTGACATTTCCTGGCTTTTTTCATGATAACTGAGGTCTAGGTGCTATGTAACTACCATATAAGTTTCAAAACAGTCAGTCCACAGTAAAAATGCACACAGCCTGCTTAAAGTAGCTGTGATTTTTCACGAACCGTTGTGACTTCCGTAAAAAGTTGATGTCAGAACTACACAGTCACCGCCTTCAGTCACCACCCCGAACACCGCCCACTGTCCCACTCTCCTTTTGCCAAACCCCCAGACAACATTGCGCCCATGCCATTGCTGAGCAACAACAACACGGAAACATGTCGAAAAGGTTATCGGCCGACCTGTAAGGTTACACTCTCACTCAAAGGATGGACGATCTGACAGAATTGTTACTATGAGGTGGATCACATCTAACGTGTATAGTAAAGACAAACTCACCGTGTCTATCTAGTTATGAAGATGTATATTCATTTCAATTTCAGCAGGCGACTATTTTTACAGCTACATTATTATTCCAGCCACAATTAATCACAGCAATGTATATACAATTTCAAATGATTAAACATAAATCGTCAGTTTGTTGTTTTACACACATGCACACAGACATTATTTCATACACGACATAGTCGTGAGATGCAAGAAACATAGGCATATGGCAAGAAATCTGTAGACGCGCCCATAACAACAAAAGACAAGACTTTATTGAACCTTTTCTGATAAGAAGTGTGCGCTACAAACGTGAGCATTTTTGACGATCGTTTCTGTCCAGTCTGCTCGTTTTATCGCGTTTAACCACAGCTGTCGTCGGTTTTTTGTCTGGCAGTGGCAGCAGATATGCGATCAAATTTCTAATTTGAGGCTGTATTACGTCGATTCTGGCACCCAACATCACAACAAGATGATATTTTAAGCTCCTTATGTAGCCGAATCTGCGCTGGT
>NW_015552696.1:156980-161772 GCF_001515605.1 Sinocyclocheilus anshuiensis | reverse complement strand
ACTTTATTGAACCTTTTCTGATAAGAAGTGTGCGCTGCAAACGCGAGCATTTTTGACGATCGTCTCTGTCCAGTCTGCTCGTTTTATCGCGTTTAACCACAGCTGTCGTCGGTTTTTTGCCTGGCAGTGGCAGCAGATATGAGTTCAAATTTCTAATTTGAGGCTGTATTACATCGAATCTGGCACCCAACATCACAACAAGATGATATTTGAAGCTCCTTATGTAGCCGAACCTGCACTGGTTTGAATGGGCCGCCTCCAGTTTCCCCTTTGTTTTGCTGCCTCCAGCTAGCGCTGTGACGTCGCTGACCCTAGTTACCTGTGGTTGGCCAGGCCGTGCGTCACTCAGAAAACAACAGGCCAATCAGAAGAGAGGCTCATGAATATTAATTAGACAGACCAAAATCGACCTGTTCTCAGCAGAGCTCCTGAGAGAGGAGCTGTAAAAATATATTGAGATGTTTTTGGTACTTATACCGCAAATATATATTCTTAAGGACATCAAAACCTAAAATAAAACTCCAGAAAGGTGTAAAATATGGGACCTTTAAAAACAAACCAGCAACCCCCGCCCAGATGAGAAAAAGTAACACAAAAGTAATGCAACACATTACTTTTCATAAAAAGTAACTAAATTAGTTACTTTTTTTTTTTTTGTGGGAGTAGCGCAATATTGTAATGCATTACTTTTAAAAGTAACTTTCCCCAACACTGATCTTCAGTGAGAGGGATGGATATTCGAACCCTCCTGAAACCGGACAGAGCTTGATTAGCCATCCAGTGTTGCCAAGTCTGCGTTTTCCCCGCAGAATTAGGTTACTTTAACACTGTTGCTGCAGGTTGTTTTTCGTGTCTACGGGTTAAAGCAGGGGTGTCAAACTCAGCCCTGCAAAGTTCAGTTCCAACCCTGCTCCAACACACAAACCATGTAGTTTCCAAATTAGCCTGAAGGACATGATTAGCTGGATCAGGTGTGTTTAATTAGGGTAGAAGCTAAACTTTGCAGGGCTCCGGCCCTCCAGGAACTGAGTTTGCCACCCCTGGGTTAAAGCGACCCCAATAACGTGATATTTAGCCCCTGGAATACGAATTTTACCAGGGGGAACCCCGCCAAAAAACGTGTAGCTATTTTACCCCCTTGGAGCACGATGTGATTGGGCTAGTTTTGAGTAGCAATTGGGCAGGTTTTGTTCTGAAAACTTGGCAACCCTGCAGCCATCACCTGTATAGACCTCATTAACCAGCGGTTAAACAGTCAGGGACTGTTTAATAACTGCAAAGCCATAACCAATTCACTGCTGTCACAAATCATCTCATCGCAGAAGAATGAGGACTGCGAATTAATTAATTCATTTATTCTGAGTACCATTATGCCACTCAGGAATCTGCAGCACTGATAAGATACTTATCAGTCTCATGAGTGCTATTATATAAAACGCAGGACAAAACTGCAGTGGTCAAAGCCGTTTGCATTTCATTACTTGTTGGCATGACAACTAACCTCGATGACACATGGGTTACAGAGGAGAGGCGAGGTCTTTATAAACGCGGTTGTTTGCATTTGGAGATTTTTGTGAAGTGGTGACATCATTTCCTGAAGCATCCTTCTCATACTGTATGAAATATGAAGAGTTTTAAAAGGAGCGAAACATTGAGCATGCTTGGTAATGATGCAGCGAGTAAATAGATTTTCTTCGGGTTTAACTGTCATATTCATCACCCGCAGTATGTGCGCTTTTCCTGTCTGTGTTATAATCTCAAACTGTCCTATTTCTACTGTACATTTCCATTTAGTTGCTTAGCAACAATGCACTGCCAGAGGAAAGTCAGATGATAGGAATTACTGCTTCATTTGAAAAAGGACATTTAATATATAAATGAAATATGAAATAATAACCTTCTATATGACCATAAAACTATTAGATCAATAAAAATACATTTAAAGCGTTAAATGCATCTATTGAAATCTATTGCAATCCACAAAGCACCAAAATTGTGGAAAGTTTTCTCAGAATCATTTAAGTAGCCTATAATTTTACTACAGCTTATGTATTTTGCATAAAAAACTAAAGATAAAGGGAAGAAATACTTGTCTTTACTGAAGTGGACACAGTTTCTGAAGCTTGTAGTTTTTTCACTGTTGTGCAATTTAAAAACACTCCAGATTTAGTTTATTTCACTACTAATCTCACTCCAACTAAAATTCATACAACAGTACATGCATAACAATGCACATGCACTACAAGCAATTGAGGCAGCTCAGTGCAAGCCAAAAATCCAAAAGAAAGACAGAGGAGTAGGTCTTTGATTCATATGTAATATGAACATAGGTATGCAATATTTGCAAGACTGTTTACAAAACTCTTGGATATAAAGCGAGTCACAATGTTTTTCTGGTAGCATCAGTTCTAGTCCTGACATTTTTGGTCAGGCTGCATGTTTCTTAGTAAAATATAAGCTCCTGTTCAGTGTTCATTGTCTGCCTCCTGATTTCATTAACAGCCCAGTGTAAACAATACATCATAATTCATGTGACTGCTGCTAAGAGTTTTATCCAAACCAGTATGACTTTGCTCCAAGGAACACAAAAGAAGACATTTTGATTAATAATATTATGCAGTTAAAATGACTGACAACTGGGACTTTAAAGCCTCAAAAAGGGCACCTAAGCACCATTGAAGTATCATCAAAGTAGACCACACTGCTTATATTATTCTTTCTATTCTTCTGAAGTCAAACAATAGCATTTTTTCCCCCAGTGCAGTTCAATGGGATTTGGATACTTTAGATTTAGAGCACCATGGATGGATTTTTATTTTGATGTGAGCACATTATATTCCCTTAACACATGAGAATGTATGTGTGGATGTTTTTGTGTGATGTGTTTATGTGTCCCCAGCCCCTTTCTACCCACACACCAAACCCACACACATCACGACGCTTTACAAGACCTCATAACTAACTCTGCAAACTCTACAGAGGCAATGTATAAGATGGAACATTATATAAATCTGTTACATGGCTCACTGGATTGATCAGCTGCCTTATTGCTTATCTGCTTGGCGTATTGGTCAGCTGTGGACAAATATTTTTAATAATGGAGTGTCTATTTGTTGGCAGAGGCTATTTGCACTAACTCCGCCCACCAACGTATGATTGGACTGGACCACATTACAAAAGATGGCCAGCAATCGACGACTTCAGTAGCACAGATGATGAAGCGCTTAAAGGGTTAGTTCACCCAAAAATGAAAATTCTGTCATCCCTCATGTCGTTTCAAACCTGTAAGACCTTCGTTCATCTTCGGAACACAAATTAAGATATTTTTGATGGAATCTGAGAGCTCTCTGACCCTCCCATAGACAGCAAGGGAACTACCACGATCAACACAGAAACATAGCAAGGAGATCGGTAAAACAGTCCATCTGACATCAGGGTTTCAACCCTAATATTACAAAGCTACGAGAATACTTTTTGTGCGCAAAAGAAAAAAAAGAACGACTTTACTCAACAATTCGTCTCCTCCGCGTCACCCTAGCGCCATTTTGGAGAGTATCCACTGAACGTAAACAGCATATGCTGTTCTGTTTCAGCTGCGCCATGCAGATAGTTTTCTACACTGTCTGTGCTTTGATTTGAACGTAAAACAACGTATCCGCGTGGCGCAGCTGACACAGACCAACATACGCTGTTTACGTTCAGTGGATACTCTCCAAACAGGGTGAATTGGAGGAGACGAATTGTTGAATAAAGTCGTTTTTTTTTTCCTTTTGCGCACAAAAAGTATTCTCGTAGCATGTAAAATTACGGTTGAACCCCTGATGTCCCATGGATTATTTTACTGATCTCCTTGCTATGTTTCTGGTCCTTGATCGTGGTAGTACCCTAGCTATCTATGGGAGGGTCAGAGAGCTCTCAGATTTCATCAAAAATATCTTAATTTGTGTTCCGAAGATGAACGAAGGTCTTACAGGTTTGAAACGACATGAGGGTGAGTAATTAATGACAGAATTTTCATTTTTGGGTAAACTATCCCTTTAAAGCATTTCTCACGACGCGATCGACTCGAGTTCGAATCTGCCTTTAGCCGAACTTGTTCTTTTCATTTTCACATCTCTTATCACATTGAAAAGGTATTTATTTTCCAGAAAAATTAAGGAAATAATCAAAACGTTTCAAAAGTATCGAGTAGTGTTTGGGTGGTTGTATGGAGGGTTTTATTGTCCCAATAAGGCAGCATCCGTTAATAATACTAATAAAAATAATAATTTTTAACGTTATTATTGCATACTGTTTAATGTACTACAATTCTGAGGTGCAGATATTTGACACTATTTGCAATAAGTAGTATAAATAGAAGAAAATACTGCTATTTGTACATAGTGTAAATAGAAACTATCGCTATTTGCACTTAGTTTAAATAGCATAAATCGCTATTTAAACCTTAGTGCAGTAGAACACTAGAACATCATAGGCTAATATTGAGTAACCCAGGCAAGTGATTTCTATGGTTTAATGTGTCTTAACTATATTAAGTCGTCATCGCTTTCTTCTCACAAAATACATTACATTACAATGTAAAAAAAATATAAAAAAATAAAAGTTAAACTTAAATATTCCTTGTCCGTTTAATAATGTATTTGATGAACTGCGTAATAAATGACTCTGCTTGGCGTAGGCGACCTGATCACCCCTTCAGGTTTATTTTGTGTGGTTATGACTGGCGGATTCTACATTATCCCTTACATAATATGCTGGAGAGAGAGAGAGAGAGCGAGAGAGAGAGAGAGCG
>NW_015552696.1:151214-156481 GCF_001515605.1 Sinocyclocheilus anshuiensis | reverse complement strand
GAGAGAGAGAGAGAGAGAGTGTGTGTGTGTGTGTGTGTGTGTGAATGTTTCTCTCCTCACTCTCTCTGTGCGCTCGTCTGCTGCGGTTATCATGGACAAGCAGTCTTCATATCAGCAGGTAAAAAAAATCTCTTCCTCTGTGTTGATTAAGCTTGTATTTTAGCTCCTGCTGAATGCTTTGCTCTTTGCATACTGGCTTTATTCAGTCTGCATTCTGTGTTTTGTGGATCAGCAGCTCCGCTAGATGTTTACAATGTCAAATACTTTTCACGAGCAGTTAAACAAATCTATTAAAAGAAGTCCACATGCATTTTAATGAGTCTACTTACCACATTAAGAGTAATTGCCTATTTAGTTGAAGATGACTACCACAAACATAAAGAAAGTAAACAGTTTTGCTTAAACAAGTACATCTTTTTACTGGAAAACAAGGTGAAAATGTATATTCTTGTTGTCTTGCTAGTATCTCTGTACATCACTGTTGAGGTTTTTCCAACCGAATGAATTTGCTGGTTCTGGAGCTCAGATGGACAGGAAGTTCGAAGCAGTGGGGTAGAGGTCTGCGCGGGACTGTTTTTTTTTAGTCCCGCTCCCGCAAGGTTGTATTCCGCACCCACCCGCTCCCGCTATATATTCACTCTTTGTTCACCCGCTGTCCGCTTAGAATAATTTTCTTCCCGACCCGACCGTTCCCGCTAAATTTAGATCTCGTTTCCAGAATCTCACATTTAAATTTCCGCCACTGAAAGAAAGAGAGAGAGGCTGTCAAATAAAAGTGTATTCTGCACAAAATTGTGTTATTTTATTCGCCTTGTCAAGAGTCTTGAATTTATTGACTTTGACTTGAATTAATATGAATTATCTTAAGACACAAAATTTGTTTAATATTTTATTTTAAAATACAGACCCCGCAAATAAAACGCGTGACGGTAAAGCATGCGTGCAGCGCGTGCATAACAGTCCTGAGCGCACGCTGTACCCTTCCGGTGGTCAATAAGAATAAAACGTAGATATGCTGTTCTAAATGGACGCGGGGAACGGGATATTGGTAGACCGCCCGCTCCCGTTCAAATTACACCAGAGTTACCGACCGCTACCGCGTTTTATTCGGGAATTTAATCCCGCGGCGGAAAAAAACTGGTCGGGTCCCGCGCCGCGGGATTAAATTCCCAAAGACCTATACAGTGGGGTGTCATTTTGAAAATTAAAATGCGCTAATATTGGATGATAGCAAGGTTTGGACACCAATATTCATAACAGACCTGATCTATTAAGTAAAGTAATGCAACAAAAAGGGCATTCTATTATAAGAGCGCTGCATGATCAAGCAAAAAAATTAAATGTGCATCGAATTGAAACCATTAAACTGATAATGAAGCACATTTTCCCGTGTTGATTTGTAACAGAGCTGAATCTTTGGTGAACACACAGAGGGCATCACAAATAAACCCTTTACTTTCATTAGGGGTGTTGGAAAGAGTTGCTGCATGTATTCTCTTTTCTATTAATTAATGTGGTTTCTCTGATCCTCCTCCACATTCACTGCCTCATTTCACCCCTTCACTCCATTTTCAAAGCGTTCTCTCTTTCGCCCACACAGCACATTGTTGTACCTGCCAATTCGCAGCTCCCACACACACTCTCGCCCACTAACACCCAGCCACACGAATGCAGTGGTGCCCCAAGCCCACACACACACACACATTAACACCAAACCATAATAACACATAGGAGCAAAGATGCCTTGAGTGCTGATGAGCTTTTCCTGAACTTTCGCACAAGCATGCATATATTTAAGTGATGTCAAACGAGTGCTGTTGTACTGAATAAGTATCCAACTACAGCTGTTATAGCTGGGCTGATATTCTGTATAACAGCACAGTTCCTAGTGTGAGATGTTGTTCAGTTGTTCTAGATATGTTGTCACTATTCTAGACAGTTGCTTCTGTCTTTTCCTGACTGACTTTAATTATGGTTATAGGACTCTTAGTTTGAAAAAAATACTCACTGGACTATTGCAATAATTACAAAAGAAACGTATGGAAACCTAAAAGTGCTTACACACTAAGAACAACAACAACAACAACAACAACAAATAAAATAATTGACAACAAATCTCACCAACATCTAATCATGCCATCATGCCATTCAAAAGTTTGGGATCAGTAAGATTTGTACGTTTAAAAAAAAAGAAGTTTCTCATGCTCATCAAGGCTGCATTTATTTGATCAAAAACACAGAAAAGTTTTCTATTTTAATATACTTTAAAATATAATTTCTTTCTGTGATTAAACCTAAATTTTCAGCATCATTTAGTGTCACACGATCCTTCAGAAATCATTCTAATATGCTGATTTATTAGTAATGCTGAAAACAGTTGTTGAAAACAATATTTACATAATAATATACATAACCGTTCAATTTTTTTCTTTCTTTCTTTCTGCAAAAAAAAAAATTTTTTTTTTTAATTTAAAAATTTTAAATTTTATTCAGCAAGGGTTGTTAAATTGATAAAAAGTGATAGTAAATACTTATGTTGTTAGCGAAGATTTATGTTATAAATAGAAAGTTATTTTTAACTTTTTATTAATCAAAAAAATCCTGAAAAAAGTATCAGATGTTCCAAAAAAAAAAAAAAAAAGCAGCATAACTGTTTCCAACACTGATAATAAATCAGCATATTAGAATGATTTCTGAAGAATCATGTGACACTGAAGACTGGAGCAATGACTGATGAAAAAAAGGCCTCTAACACCAGCTTGCTCTATTCTTTTTCTATTCTATCTGTTTTCTTTTTTCATTATATAATAAAAAAAAACACTTGCATATCATTGCTCTTTTGTTGATTTTGATTCCTTTCATTGTCCTCATTTGTAAGTCGCTTTGGATAAAAGCATCTGCTAAATGACTAAATGTAAATGTAAATGATGAAATTGGAATTGCGGTGGACCCAGTCGACCCTGTAGCTGGGCCTTGGAGCAGTGGCGGACACAGCCCATAGGATAACTGCAAGGCTGTGGAAGAACACCAAGAGCCGTCGAGCAGGAGGCGTGAAACAGAACAGGACCATGGGGAAGTGACGGGACATGGAGCATGGACAGATCTCACAAGTCTGGTGAAATAGACATAGAAGCATAACCTGGAGAGACATGGCAGACACATGGACACAGGCCGAGGAACAGCCGACTCAAGGGACTCAGCAAGCTCATGGAGCACGGGGCCTCTGCGACAGAAATAAAGTGAAAATTTTCCACTAAGACTGTTATCCAAGATGACAAACACTGGGGTTCTTCGGAAAGCTCTGCAGCATTGCAGAGACCCTCTCTATACCACCACATTTTCCAAAAACATCACCTCAATGAAGGACTTTCCTTAAAAGTCTTCCCTTAACCATTTGTCCTGTTGTCAGAAGTAGTGTGAGTGAATATGGGTCTACTATTGGCACTTTTGACGTAACACTTTTCCACATCCACGAACAGCATAGCATCTGCAGGCTATGGAAGTGATATGGCAAAGTTAGTGTGGAGGTGTTGTTGTGGAGGCGGTAAGATGCAAATGTGATGTCACGCTGTGGAGAAAGAAGACAATTAGTTGTTTTGGCTGCTTGCTTTCTTTTTCTGCAGTGAGAGATTTGTGAATTCTAAATCTCAAGTTTGTAAGTTTCCATGTCAAAAAATCAAGAAAATTTGGATTCCTCATGTCACGACTCCTTTAAAGGAACCATTAAGAAACATTCATTCGAAAATTCATTAAGATTTCATTTTAAGATAACACAGACCCGAACTGAATTTACACAATTTGAGCTGTTATTCAGTGGAAAACCAAGAGAGCTGCTGCTATATCATATGAAGCTCATGAGGAGGTGGCTGTAACTAAACCCACAGTTGGCAACCCTGGCAGCGAAGACACTGGCAGAGTCGTTACGAGTAAACCTGCTTATGTTGACTAAGAAAGAGCAGTTGAAAGAGGCATTTTTCAGATGTACTTCCCAGAAGAACTAATATCATACAGCATGATACATGTCTCATATAGAGCGACTCTACAGTGTGCCAGAGGATAAAAAGATACAGGAACGGAGGTGATAGAAGAGTCCCTGGACCAAACCCATTGTGATGATCCCTAAGCTGGACCGCTATACAATGCCCTGTGCACTAAGAATTAGACAACACATTCAGTGTCTCCAGATTCAGTGCTGAGATTTCCTTGAGCCATTGGCAGTACTAGATGCTTCACTATGGCCTTCATGGGGCATCTTGAAAAAGATTTTACCAAAGAGCCTGCTGCTTGAATGGATTTATTAGGGAAACTGCGCAAATGCGAGTAAAACAAACAATAATCAGTTTAATCTAAAGGTTGCTGGACTCGATTTAATGTTCCTTACAACTTACCAAATATCTAGTGGTCCATGATATATTGGTATGCAGCCAGGAATCGTGTTTTCTGACATTTATATGTGCCTGATTTCGACGCCGGGGAAATACATGAAGCAAATTGGCCTGTGAACGCTTTATTTAAATACAAAATAGGTTGGTCTAAATCCGGGTGATCACTTACATCAATGTTATATATATATATCTGTCATGACAACTCTCGGAGGGATTGGCATGGTAATGTACATGACAATGTTAATGTATTTGGTCTTGGCGGAATAGATCTGCTACGCTGCTGCTGCGGCAGAGCAATTACCGAGACTTGCTATTGCCAATACATCCACAACATGCTGCTGTGAGCATGTAAGAAATATTGCTGCTGCAAATATAACATACATGAAATAACCCCCATATAGTGTACATGAATCACCTCATAGCAGATCTATACAGGTGGAGCTGGGGAAGGTGGAGGGTTTCTGAAGCAAGCTGCAACTGCTTCGGCAAGCACTAGTCATATATTTGAATGCTGAGCAACGAGCTCATTGGCTACCGATACAGGAGAGAACCAATCAGCTGTGCCATGTGATAATGATGTCATTAGGTCAGATTGAGCTAGCTCTATCGGACTGCGCCATCTAGAGTTTCATGCCAGAACGTTGAAATTCAAGCAAAGGCATTTAGCGCTGCTGTCAGTGAATCATGACTTAAGGACTACAACGACAACAATGGCACAATAAGAAATAAAAAAAACATTAAAAAATCTTGCCTACCCAAAACTTTTGAACAGTGTTGTACCATTAACCCTGTGAAAAACAAAAAAGAGATTTCAATTCTGTATTATGAGTATTTAGGAGACTCATTGGACCTGTGATTCTTTCCTTACAGAATTGAAATCTC
>NW_015552696.1:147133-149206 GCF_001515605.1 Sinocyclocheilus anshuiensis | reverse complement strand
TTTAATCTAGCTTGCGCTCACTGTTGTACACGGAAGCAGCTCTGGGCAGATGACGTAGGACTTCGGCATTGCGCATGCGCCGCTCAGAAGTGATGAACGCGGACGCGCAGGGGAGAGATCAAAACATAACAACAGTCACGAATTAGAAGTACAAAATGAGGATTTGTAAAGAAGAATGTCGGAGGATTTCGATATAAGCCAAGAGGAGACTGGTTTTCCTTTGCTAAAATAAGGAAACTTTGCTTCCTTTGCTCCTGTAAACAAACGTTGGTTTTCACGAGACTCACTGGCGCATGCACAACGCCGACATCTTACGACATCCGCCCGGAGCTGCTACCGTGTACAACTGTTGGCGCAAGCTAGATTAAAGTGATTATTACATTTTGAATATGGATATTTTTCTTACAAAAACACATCGATTGGCTACAGGAGGCCTTTGTTTGAGGCCTTGAGACACTTTTTATTATGGATGCATGCACTTTATTTAACTTCTTTTGGACTGATGAACTGCAACACCCGCTGACTGCCATTAAACAGCTTGGAAGATAAAGACAATTTTTAATATAACTCTGATTGGATTCATCTGAAAGAAGGAAGTCATATACACCTAGGATGGCTTGAGGGTGAGTAAATAATGGGCTAATTTTTATTTTTGGGTGATCTATCCCTTTAAGAGTTATTTTCCTTGCAGGTGAATGGTGATCAGACAGACGGGACTTGAAGACAGACGTCGAAGCAGACAGACAGATGGGAGGTAAGTATCCACACTGAGGTGAGTCAGGTATGTAGCTCTAAGGGAACAATGAAACCAGACAATGTGGATGTGAGGAGTAGCTGCTTATATAGAGGGTATGCATTGACATCACTTTCCCATCAGAACACTCCCCCTCAGCTGGACTGAGTGGCAAAAGAGCCTACCGCATGAATGGATGTAATACTGCGCAAATGCGAATAAAACAAATGATTATCAGTTTAAACTAAAGGTCGTTGAACTCGATATAGTGTTATTTACAACTTACCAAATATCCAGTGCTCCATAGATATTGACATGCAGCCAGGAATCGTGTTTCCTGACATTTATATGTGCTTGATTTCGACGCCGGGGAAATACATAAAGCAAATCTGCCTGTGAACGCTTTATGTAAATACAAAATACAAAATAGGTTGGTCTAAATCCGGGTGATCACTTATATCACTTATATATATTGTCATATCGTCCAGTCCAAAAACGTATATAGTTTTTGTCAGTGTTTATTTAAAAACATCCAGTTATGCAGAATATAAGTTGGTAAATATTTAATTGATGAGTTGTCAATACAATATATAACAATACAATATATAGGGTATGATTTTACCACAAAATTCAACATATTGACATTGCATGATACTGCAAATCTGTGTTTCGCTGCCTGGAGTCCATTTGTTTCTGTGAATTGCAGCAATTCTTTTGCTTCTCTCTTCTCTAGCTTTCGGCAGATTTCTTGTCAAATCTATTTGTTGTTTTAGATGTGTTTTGTGTGTTCTGTCACAGCTTTCTTGCTGAAAAAAACAATGCTGTTATTCAGTCTTCTTGCCCCTCAGTGGGTGGAACTGCAGTCACTCCAGCTGACGGTGACGTCACGTGCATACCCTCTATACTCATGAGCCCAACAGCTTATTAGCCAGGTATTCATACAACAGCAAGCAATAGCTGAGACAAAAGGGAGGGGATGTGGATATTGTGTGAAGCACAAGAAATAGGAGTGTGCCCCATGCTCATGGGTGATGAATTGCATACTACCACATGAAAAAGAGAAGCATTCTTAACAACTACGTCTGTAAATCTATGAAGCAGATTCTATAAATCTACCACATTATACTTTGGTTTTTAAGTGTACACTAGGGTTTACAGACAGTGCGTGACATAAATGTCATCAGCAGCATAGTATGTACCTACACGCAAAGCCATATTTTTCTAACAGCGTACACTGTGCACTCAGCTCATGCGCAGGTTTTTTTTTTTTTTTTGGCACTTGGACACTAGTTTGTTCACAAAGTGGCCCAACCAATTGTTTCACGTTTGAAAAAGAAAAA
>NW_015552696.1:128651-145742 GCF_001515605.1 Sinocyclocheilus anshuiensis | reverse complement strand
CTGCTGAAACTAACCAGCTGGTAATGGCATCTGGTTACCATCTGGTAATGACAATCAAACAAAGTCTAAAAAAACCTGTTTCACAGCCAGATATCTGACAGAACACCTTACAACTCTTAGCTATTAATAAATAAGCACTAAGTGTTTAACTATGTATATTACTCATGATATCCTGACATGTGAAGGCCACGATTTTGAGCTTGCTCTGAGCACAGACAAATGTGATTGTGTACTATTCTCCCAAACGGTTAATATCCTATGTGATGTTTTTGGAGTTTGTCGTGTCCATGGTTCGGTGAGCTGCTTATGCACACAGGAGCCTGCCTCTTATTAGGGGAGCGCAGAAGACAGGTAGATTAAAATTCATTGGTGTATGTTGTGGAAATCTCCACACATTCCTGGAGAAAGTGGGAGGCTGCTGTCAAAACAGATACAGACCAACACTGAGCCTGTGCCATTTATCAGCCTGCTACTACAGCCTTATCGGCTGAACCCAAGGGGCCTGACTCTGACTCTGACTAGCGAACAGCAAGTCAAAAGCTGTTGGGTGAATCAGTGAGCAGTGTGAACCGTGAAACCATACAATAAATTATGGAAGTGAATGGATGACATTTAAGGCTGTAATTAATAATCTTTTTAACTTTAGCTAAGAGTTTAAAGAGTCTTAACAATTCTCCTTTTTATATAAGCCGATTCAAACTTCTTTGGCCTATACAGCCATAGTCGTTGTCTTAAGTTAGTTTTTGATACAGACCAGGACCCACATCCAACCATAGCAAACATACAAGATTCCAATGCGTTAGCCTGCAGCTCAATCTAAATGTTAAAAGTGAACCAATTTTAAATATCTGTCTGAAACCAGCAAGCCGATAATACTTTTTCATGTTATTTTCAGTAAAAGATAAATGGTCAATACTAAACTGATGAAATTATTAGTGTTTTTAAAGATTACCATTTGAGTGTTAGAAAATAGCAAAGGTTATCTAAAGAAATATGTCCAATGAAATATCCAATATCAACAACTATTATTTTATTATTTATATTTAAAATAATAGTTATATATTATAATATATTGATTATTTATAAATATATATATATATAGATAGATAGATAGATAGATAGATAATAACAAAACTCAAACGTGTCTCCTCTAGTGTTTCAGAAGAGATCAAAAGTCAGAGATATCAAGTTTCAAGTTTGGGGTCTATAAGATATTTTTTTATTTTATTCAGCAAGGATGCATTAAATTGATCAAAAGTGACCGTAAAGACATTTATAATGTATAATGCTGCAAAAAAAAAAAAAAAGAAAAGTAAAGAGAGAAAAAAATATTAGGCAGCATGACTGTTTTCAACATTGATCAAATTCAGCACTAAATCAGCATATTAGAAAGATTTCTGAAGGATTGTGTGACACTGACACAATTTACAATACAGTATATTCAAATTGAAAACACCCATTTTAAATTAGAATAATATTTCACAACATCATACTTTTTTACTGTATTTTTGATCAAATAAATGCTGCCTTAGTGAGAATGTGAGACTTCTTTCAAAAACATAAAACAGTCTTTCTGACCCCAAACTAGTGTGTGCTGTCAACAACCATTTCATTTCTTTTAGATTAATACAATTAATGAATAATAAAAAAAAACAAAGTTGAAACTCCTCTCTCCTTAGCTGTGAAAGCATAACTCTGGAGCAATTACAGTTTCCTCTGCAACCTGTCCTCACAAGTGGGTCTGGTTTTGAGAGAAAGAACAGAACTGCAAGCATTATTTAATATTTCACTCATGGATTCATCTGAAACCATCTGAAATCCTGGAGAGGCTATAAAACAGTGGAAAGTCCTTATGACCATATTAGACTATATCAAAGAGCAGTTTAAAATCAGTACAAAAAGAAAGAACGTAAAACATAAAAAGGTTTAAAAAAGTCAAGTAAGGACATTTCGCGCATCAGTTTGAGTAGATAAGACAATTTCACTGCATTGCTCTGGACCTTGAGAAAATAACTGAAATATTTATGGGATAGCCATGGATGAATTTTCCTTTTTTTGCCAGTCGTCAAGGTTGATGTTGGTTTTGCATAAACAGTTTTCATAGCCATTCAATAACAAGTTAATCCCAACCTTCAACCAAAGTTCCCACAGGCATCTGAATTTACTCTCTTAATCACAATTTTGGTGCCCTTTTTGTTGTAGGATGGTTACATCACTCATCCCATGCTGTATTTGTTAGTGAATAACCTCATGAAAATATACAATAAAAATGCCTCTGTTTTTTTTTTCTTTCTAATTTAATCCAATCCAACTGACCCCAAACCAAATAAATGCAGTTCTGTCATGACAACTCTCAGTGATTTGCATGGTAATGTACATGACAATGTTAATGTATTTGGTCTTCGCAGAATAGATCTGCTACGCTGCTGCTGCTGCTACTGCCAATACATCCACAACATGCTGCTGTGAGCATGTAAGAAATATTGCTGCTGCAAATATAACATACTTGAAATAACCCCCATATGAATCACCTCATAGCAGATCTATACAGGTGGAGCTGGGGAAGGTGGAGGGTTTCTGAAGCAAGCTGCAACTGCTTCGGCAAGCACTAGTCATATATTTGAATGCCATATTGACATTGCATGATACTGCAAATCTGTGTTTCGCTGCCTGGAGTCCATTTGTTTCTGTGAATTGCAGCAATTCTTTTGCTTCTCTCTTCTCTAGCTTTCGGCAGATTTCTTGTCAAATCTATTTGTACAGTCAATCTCAAAGCTCTTTTCCTTTTAGATGTGTTTTGTGTGTTCTGTCGCAGCATTCACGCTGAAAACCAATGCTGCTATTCAGTCTTTTTGCCACTCAGTGGCACTCCAGCTGACGGTGACGTCACGTGCATACCCTCTATAGAAAGATGCACTGACCATTAAGTGTCCTGTCCTGGAGTCGAGGTATTACCTGTTGGGTAACTGGGCAGTGACAGCAAATGGCAATGCTGATGGCCTATCCAGGATGTTTCCCCCATTGTCAGGTCTACACTGGTACTTCTCAGCCCCTTATATTGTCTGTTATCGTTTCCCAGATGCGTAAAGAGTAACTGAGAACTTTACTCAAGTAAAAGCAGAGATACCTCAAAGACTTACAAGTCACCAATTCCAATACCACTTGAGTAAAAGCCTTCGAGTGTCTGATAGTAATGGTGATTGATTAAGGAGCTGTGTTGGGGGTCTCAGATTACTTTTCCAAGTAACTAGTAAAGTAACGCATTACTTTTTAATTTACAAGAAAATATCTTTTCGAAATCCTTGCCGGCACTGAGACTCAAACCTGCAACCTTCGGATTAAAAGTCTGATTCTCTAACCATTAAGCCACGACTGCCCTAAAAGATGCATTTTTCGACGAGGATGGGATATCCTTATGTATTATATGTAATATGCATTTAATCACATTTTATTTACCAATGACAATCAATCAATCAACCAATCAACCAATCAATCAATCAATCAATCAATCAATCAATCAATCAACCAATCAACCAACCAATCAACCAACCAACCAACCAACCAATCAATTAATCAATCAATCAATCAATCAATCAATCAATCAATCAATCAACCAACCAATCAGTCAATCAACCAACCAATCAATCCAGAAGTGTGCAGACGTAAATTTACACTTCCTTCAGCCTGAGGCTTAATCCTGTCACTTTTGGTGTGAAAGAGGTTTTACTTTTGCCAGAAATATAACTTTTTTTATATTTAAATCAAACAAGCAAGCTCAGCCCAGATGAGGAAAACATAGCGCAAAAGTAACGTAATGCATTACTTTCCATTAAAAGTAACTAGGTAACACAATTAGTTACTTTTTAGGGAGTAACTCAATATAGTAAAGCATTACTTTTAAAAGTATCTTTCCCCAACACATGCAAAATGTGCAGTTTATACTCTAGAAAGACTGATCTAGACTCTATAAGCCGTTGCTTGCTTACAGTTCTTCCAGTGTCCTCCAGTGGTCCTCACTACTCTCACTCTTCTGACGAAAACTTGTACTACAGATATCTTCTTCCATTAATCCGTCCCAAATTAGTCCGAGTCTCCTCTTTGAGCAGCAAAGCAGAGAGCTCCCCCTTTTGTGAAAGCATGCCAAATAGTTTAAGGTTTAATGTAATATTTGAGCCAGATATGATTTGTAGTATTTTTGCTGGTAATTTGACAGTGTTGTACACTTGAATCTTAAATGATCTTTGCTTGTGTTGTTGGTAAAATGGTCTTTAAATGCTATTAATATATTTTATGTTTTATTTTGTCCCTCTGAACGAGTTGTGTCTGCTTTCATCTTGCTCTCGTCCTCTGCTCAAAGGGTTTTTGATGTGCTGCTGTGGGTTACTGTGAACATGAGGAGCTGCTTCACAGAATCACAGAGGGATTGCATGGATTATTCATGGACGCCTACACCGCTACACAGATACAAGACATCAACAAACAGTAGACACACACACATTTTTGTTGTTGTATTTTTTAGAATAAAAAGCATTTGCTTGATTTCATGAAGTAAATGCTTCATGATTTTGCAATTTGTCAGATTTAGCTACCTTTTTTAGACTGTTTTGTCCCCAAACCATAACCAGGCACATGTTTGCTAAAGTAATACTAAGGTCAGGAGCGGCGTAAAAAGATAGTTCTGCTCTTTCATAAATTTAAGCCAATTTCACAGAGAAAATTGCATTTTTATGATCTTACTTCCCATTTGTACATCTAACAGATTTTTTTTTTTGATGAAAACTTTAGTAAATGGAGCTGGATTTTTTTTTTGTATAAATATAGAATACTGTGATAAGTTTAATTGTTTAAACTAGAAAATTGTAAACTAGAATAGAGAAAAGAAAATGCTTACACACTGTGTATCATGGATAAGTCGCTCTTTAGAACGAACACTGCGCTTCCTTTGACGTAACACTTAATTTCCTATACCCCACTCTATCAAACTCTAATGAAACATCCTCATCCCAGTGACAGATTAATCCCTTCACGCATGAGAATGTTCCCACACTGACGGCACATCTATAGAGATGTGATCCTTATTACAGCTCAGCATGCTGAAATGAGCAGAAAGTGCTGCTTAATAACGGAAAGATTTTAATTCTGTTAATTACTTTAATTCATCTAAATATCACAATATACATAATGAATTTGAGAGTTAGGCATAATTCAAACAGGAGTTGGAATCTGAATTGCATTGAGCAATGCATTCATAAATTGAGGTATTTTGTTAACAGGAATAACTTTTCTTAGATTTATTTTTTTAACTTACAAAAGCTCCAACAACAAAAGCAAAAAGAGAGATAGAAAAGAAAGAATCTGGGATTGTCTAAAGCTTTCAATCATTCAGCTCCAGCTTCCATTTCCTCGCACGCTTTTTGTTTCTCATTCCTCTCCATCTGCACTCGTTTTTTTTCCTGACACTCCAGAAGTTTTTCTCCAACACTTTCACAGCTCCAGATGCTGATGGATGAATTTGTTTTCCCTTTACCCCCTCATGTCCAGTGTTGGGGAGTAACTAGTTATATGTAATGGAGTTACGTAATTTACAGTAATTACAAAATAAATGTGAGAAAAAAAGACTAAGAAAAAATGAATATGTTAACGATTACAAAGGGGGTTACATTTGAATATATTCACACACACACACACACACACACACACACACACACACACACACACACACACACACACACACACACACACAGATTTGATTGATTTCTTTCCATTGTTACATGCCAGTGTTTCATGTCATAGCTATGCAAAGATTAGATTTCAAAAACAGTATCATAGCTATTAAACTATTTCTTGTTAAGAGGCTAAATCTGTATTTAACCTCAGAACGATCACAAAGTAAAAAGATGTGCTAAAGTCTGATTTTGTGTTGGCTGTGCTTTAAAATTAAATTAAGGATTTTGAAAGTCTGACAGTAATCAGTGTTGAGCTCTACTGTAAGGTTAACCCGGCCTGCTTTACATGTTTCAAAATGATTAACAGTTGAAAACATTAGAAATTTAAAAAAGTAATCAAAAAGTAATAAAATGTAATCTGTTACATTGCATTAATAAAGTAATTGAAATAGCTACACAACTCATTACATTTTAGATAGGGTAACTTGTCATCTGTAAGCTATTATATTTCCAAAGTAACCTTCCCAACACTGCTCATGTCGTACCAAAACCTTTAAAAAAGTATGGTGATTTCTGAAGAATACAACCAAAATCAACCATCACTGAGCAAATGACTAAAAGCATAAAGTTACAAAAACAAACAAACAATCATTTTAAAATGTGTCAGTATATGTATATTTTACTTAAATTGTCTCATAATATCTAATTTAGTACATATAAGAAAAAAAGAAAACAATATTCTGTTTTTCAATAATTCATTGTTTTTTTTTGCATGGCCCTCTTCGCCACAAGATGGAGCTATTAACCCTCCGAGCGTAAGCAACTGAAAAAAGCACAAATGTCAGGGAATGTCAAAACTTTTCCAGGGCCCCAAAACACCCTCGGACCCCATAGGGTTTTAATCAGATTTGTATGCTAAAGCAGTAATACTAATTTCATACTCAAATATTAGAAGTCTAAAACAAACCTTTTAAGCCATAAAAGAGTCGGACTTGTAACTCAAAGGTTGTGGGTTCGAGTCTCGTACCGGCAGGGATTGTAGGTGGGGGGAGTGAATGTACAGCGCTCTCTCCCACCTTCAATACCACGACTGAGCTGCCCTTGAGCAAGGCACCGAACCCCCAACTGCTCCCCGGGCGCCGCAGCATAAAATGGCTGCCCACTGCTCCGGGTGTGTGTTCACGGTGTGTGTGTGTTCACTGCTGTGTGTGTGCACTTTGGATGGGTTAAATGCAGAGCACTAATTCCTAGTATGGGTCACCATACTTGGCTACATGTCACTTCACTTTCACTTTCACTGTAAGTGACTGTTAAGTAACGGGATTTTAAAATTAAAATCTGATTGAATGAGCTGATTGAATGTTACATGCTGTTGTAAATAAACATAAGCACACCAGGAAGCACACATTCATTGAATTGTTTTTATTATAGAAATACATGTACTTATTTAATCGGTTCAGCTGGTCATTCTGATTAAATGTTGTTACTGTTGTTGTTTCAGGTGACAGAGTGAAGTGACATCAGGAAAGCGTCATGAGCACAGAAAAAGAGCGCAGCGTCCTGAATGATGCTGGCGAGGAGAAGGAGCTGGAGGAGCTGAGGGCTCAGGTGCTGCAGCTCCTGCTTGAGCTGGAAGAAGCTCGAGACACGGCTCAGAAACACGAGGAGAGCTTTCTGGAGCTGCAGGGTGAGACTCCCACACAAACATAGCACTTTCACACCAGCGACCTGACACTTACAGAGCTCATTTCATGCTTGCTTATTAAAATTTTTCCCTGCAGGTCCACCTAGAAAGTTTTTTAGGTAACACTTATTTTACGGTGTCCTTGTTACACATGTTACATGTACTTACTATTGTAATAACAATAAATTATGCATAATTACATGCAAGTAACCATAGGCCAAACCTAAATCCTAACCATATAGTAAATACTCAGCACTTAAATGTAGAATTATTACACCTTAAAATAAAATGTAACGTTTTTTTTTGTTGTTAACTTGACGCCCTCTATCTGATCATATGAAACGGACACGTTTTTCTGTCACAAGCCAAAAAGTAGCAGATTTGTGGCTTTTTAAACGTTTTGAGTTAAATGTTTGTATAACACATTTAATGATTAAATGTCAAACCAGTAACTTCAAATAATGAACTATTGTATATATTATAGAATACATGCATATTTAGTTCATGATATACATTGTATACATTACATTATATGATCTGAAACCATTCTAAGATGGTAGTGCTGTTAAAATAGCTGAATCTGAGTATTAATGTCTATGTTTAATTGCACTGAAATTTGCATTAGATAACAGTGACTGCTAAATGACTAACACTTATAGGAACCCTGGTGCACGATGTCATAAAAAAAGATGTTACAGAGCGTTATTTGTCAGAGATATAGCTGAATGTGGTGTGTCCTCGTGTTTAGCTCGTTTTACTCAATGACAGGCCCAGTAAAATAGTTTCTATATATAGCATTTATAATGAGTCACCTGCTGTATCGGACAGACTCCTGGGACTCTGTAATGATCTGGCTGTGCTGTGACTGTGGGCTGTGTGTGTGTGTAACATGACAGGCATGTGAGAGGACAGCTGCGCTGAGGGAAGCTTCCAGACAGGCTGTCCTGGGCAGCAGATGCCTTTATCCAAACTGGATCATCTCCAGTGAGGCGCTCGGCTATTCCCGCTCACTTCTGATCGCAGACAGAGCATTAGATCAGTCTCACCCGCTTTTCATACTGAAGAGCTTTCAAGTATTTTGAGTTGTGCACTACGTCACTGAATTATCAGGTCTGAAACAGAAGATACAGTATAAACTCCCAGAAATTAGACACCCATCTGAAACAGTGCTCGAAATGTGGGTGAAGTTTATAAAATCAGCCTGTGAAATCCAAAGAGGAGTTTTGGGTTGCTAAAGTATTTTATTTTTTCACTTGCATGTACGTAAATGTCATTCATCTGGAGCCCATCCCAGCTTCTTGGGTTGCAGACGGGATATAAATGTTATGGAGACTAAGTTATGTCATTGCTCTCTCTTTAGGTTTTTTGTTCTGTACAGCATGTAGTATATATATTTTTTCTTTTTTTAAATAGAAGATATTTTGGTAACACTTTACTAAAATGTTCCACTTGTTAAAGCTGCAGTCCGTAAGTTTTGCCTCTTTGCATCTAAGATCTCTGTTTGAAAACTTGGAATTGCAGCTGTGTGAGGAATTATCTAGCTTGCGTGGGTTGTGAATCGGCATGGCTCCAGCAGATGAATCTAATGTTCTGAAGAGTATGTGTGGCAAAACATTATTATAAGCTGACCGTTGTGAATCGGGCTAAAGTAAGGCGATAGTTTTGAACACTGGCTGGTTATGTACTTGCTCAAATATTGATTTTGGATAATTTTTAACCAAAAAAAGTTACAGACTGCAGCTTTAACTATGTTTAATATTTGATGCATTAACTAACAATGACAGTATTTGTTATCTTTGTTAACGTTAGTTAATAAAAGTACAACTGTTCATTGCTATTCCATGTTAGCTCAGGTCCATTAAAAAACATTAGAAGTATTGTTCATTGTTAGTTTATTTTAACTAATGTTAAAAACATTGAAATTTATTGTAAAGTGTTACAAATTTTTCTTAATATAGGATATGTGGATTTCGGTTTTGCACACAGTATAGATAAATTAGGACTGCCTAAGATCACATATGAATAATTCATTAAGAATAAGTAATGAATTGAATGTAAGCTTTTTGACATTCACCGAATTTGACAGAATCTTTTTTTTCTGTGGTGTGTGTGTTTTTTTTTTAAACTTTGTTACATATAATTGTGTCTGTTTAGGGAGAAACTGTGCCTTCAGACTGGATGCATTACATTGCATTGAATAAAATAAATAAATAAATAAAAGGCTAAGAAGTGAATTCAAATTTGAGATTAATTGCATTAACCAAAAAAAAATACAAAAAAAATAAAATAAAATATATATATATATATATATATATACATTTTTGTGATGGCAAGCTTGCCAATGTTTACAATATTTGTTGCATCAATTATTTTAAAGTTATTTAATCATTTTCTTTGAGGCAAATAATTGCAAGTGAACAAGAGCTTTACCTTGAACTACATTCATCAGGTCAAGGTCGCTGCTAAAATTCACAGGACCAGGGACAAACATTTTATAAGTGGGGGCTCATTCTCTGCCTCTGATAAGTAGGGGTTTTTAGTGCATTGTTGTGTAAAATACCTGCCGTTATTTCCAGTTCTATGGCCACAAAAATTGGCAATATATAGAGTAATGCTGAAGACTGGCCTATATCAAGCCCTGCCCTGGTTTGGGTACAAAATACAGCCATACAACAATTGTTCTGGTCGTCTAATTTCATTGGTCAAGAAGTGTCCCAAGAGTGCAGTTTAACTATCACTGTATGTCACTGCAACACTTCATTTGGCAACATGTAAAGAGAGGTTCTGATTTAGCTTAATTCAAACTAACTGTCATTGTGAGAGCAGAAATAAATTATATCATAGGCCCACTTTTGATTGTTTATCTGTGATGATATTAGATAAAACAACGCTCTTGCTTGTGCGATGTAGCTTGTTATACATAATTGTGTTGTTAAAATGTTCTACATTAAAGCTAAATATTTCAGCTATTTCAAATGTTTTTCTCAATCTCTATCCAGGTCTTCTTGAGGAGGAGCGTTTAGCTAGTGCTCATCAGGCCGAGGCCTTCACGAGACAGATCCAGCGTCTGCAAGGTAACAACGACTCTACGTTCTGAATACTCAAACCCAAGATGATGTGATGATTATCATTAGATTAGATGAGAAAATAACAAAGCATATGCTGTCTATTTCATTTCATTTCAATTCAAGTCAAGTTTATTTGTATAGCCCTTTTCACTATACAAATCGTTGCATATCAACTTTACAGAAAATTAAGTTTCTACAATATTTAGTAGTAGCTTATCAGTGGTGACTGTCAGTTAATGTACATATGGCAGAAATGTACGGAAAAATCAATTAAAGACGTAATCAAACAGACGATGAACACTATTAACAGCAATTATTATTTGTGAGGAGTAAACTTTTCTTTCAAAATACTGGGAAGGAGGGAAGTGAACTTTCCATGCTTGTCATACAAAAAAAGTCATGCATTTCTTATAGGGGTGTAACGGTACACAAACATGACTGTTTGGTACGTTCCTCGGTTTTGATGTCATAAATGATGTGATAATTAAAATTTTCTTAGGGATAAAAATCTACATCAGCTTCTGCTCTAAACTATAGGGAGCCCTTTTACATTACTGTAAGCTTACAGTTAACAACAGAGCCCAAATTTAATAACTATAATAACACTCAAATTAAAAAATTGCATGCAAACATGTAAATTGTTTTTACATTAACTTCTAAATAATTCAATTTCTATTTGTTGTTGAAATATAATAATTTACAGAGTCATAATTTGTTTCATAAAATATTTATTTAAACATATACATTACATAAGACATCACTAACAGGTGAAGTAAAATATAATGAGTATATAGTCTAATATTTCACAAAATGCTCTTCACTAGACTTCATTTCTCTGGTGAACTGACGAGCTGTAGACATTGATGACTGAGGTAAATGAGATGCTACTGTACGTGTCATTTTGTTTATAAGCTGTTTTAATGACGTCTTTCCACAGTTGAAACACTGATTGAGCGATTACATGAGGCATGAGATGTTCATTCATGTTTATTTTGTGCTATAACTAGTAGTAAAGAGGAAGGGATGATTGCACTCACTCCCACAGGCGTTTGATCTGAGACGTTATTATACTCTTTGATGTCACGCCACAAAGAGTGTCAAAACGGGTTTTATTGTCTGAATTTCCAGAAAAAAAAAATTGGAACGATTTGTTTGGTACACATGCGTACCGAACTGAAAGACCCATACCGAAAATTTTCAGCATGAATACGTGTACCGTTACACCCCTAATTTCTTATGATCTCCCGACCCCTGTAGCACAGCTTCGCTCTGTCCAGGAGGAGATGGACAGTCTGGAGGAGGAGAAGGAGAGCGAGCTCCTGGAGGCGCAGGAGGAGGTGCGGGCGGCGCAGGAGGAGGTGCTGCTGCAGCAGCAGGCGGCGGAGGAGGCCGCGGCCGAAAGAGAGAACGACATCGCCAGTCTGCAGGAGGAGCTCTGCCGCTTACGGGCCGAAACCTCACGACTGGAGAACACGGGACAGGAGTACGAGCTGGAGATTGTCACGCTCCGAGCGGAAATAGAGATGAAGAGCCAGAGCCGTCTGCAGCAGAGGAAGGAGGGTGAGAACAGAAACACACTGAAAGAGCTCTGAGACATTTACTTTGATATCTAGAGCTAACATAAACAATTGTGAACATTATCAACATTATTACAGTATAAGTTATTAAACATGAGGAATTATACCTAAAACTATGGTTAGTTTTACAATTGAACTGATTCAAGGTGACAAAAACAATAACATTACGAACAAATGTGTATTAAAAATGTAATTATTCATTTTAAAATACGTTCTGTTAATACATAACATACAATAAACAATCACAATTTACACTGATGATAAATGGAAATAGTATAAATAGTATATATAAATAGTAGATAAATAAAAACAAATATTTAAAAGCAGGTACACTGTAAAAGATTTTGGTGGTCTAAACTCAAAATGTTGTGTTGACTCTTAGTTTACTCAATTCTGTGAACTGAATGTTTTAACATTGGCTGAACATTTTCAATGCAACAATCAACATAAAAGTTGAGTTTTGACCTCCGAAATCTATAACAGTGTACAGCACATACATATCACAGTCATAAATTCAATCCAAAAACAACTACGCAGGTGCATTGCAAAGTTTTTTTTCCACCTTTGTAGACATGTATTCAATATTCAATTAAAAACTATAACAATCCCCAGTGGAAAACTAGATATGCCACTTAACCAGTTTGGTCACACTTTAGTTTGGGGACCAATTCTCACTATTAACTAACTATTAACTACGACTTTTGCCTCAGTAAACTCCTAATTTGCTGCTTATTAATAGTTAGTAAGATGTGTAGGTATGGAGTCGGATTAAGGGATCTAAGATATGGTCATGCAGAATAAAACATTAATATGTGCTTTATAAGTACAGCTAATATGCTAGTAATATGCATGCTAATAAGCAACTAGTTAATAGTGAGAATTGGTCCTTAAAGTGTTAACACTAGGTTTAAATAATAATATTATATTTTATTACTTAAAGCAATAATGTTCTGCTCTCCTTTCAGCCAGCTGCTCTCGGCCAGTTTATGAAACCTGACAGGGCAATAATAAATTACAATTCATGTGGAATTCACACTCTCCATATTTCATATATTTTTTTAAACCCTGGTCTCAAAAGCTAAAATAGAGGATTAATGGATACAATGTTATTTTCTAATATGAACTTCTGATCATCTCAAACTTTGATTCAGATTGCACAATAAATTCAACTTACTGTAAATTTTCTGTCAGATATGTTGATGTTTTTATTTAGACTATGTCTGAAACATCCACCAATGACCATGTTGACGTCATTTTAAAATCAATGCATGATGGAATCGCTCAATTTGTAAAGCTGGTTAGCGTCCTGCAGTGATGACCATAAATCACACTAGTTTTAATAAAGGGTGGAGCCCTGAAGCATTTCGGAAAAGTTTGCAGCACACAGTGTCCAGTGGGAAGAGCTCCTGGAGAATAGCTGATGGTGTGGGTAATTGTCAATGTTATGTGAAGATGCAGTAAACTTTTGAGAGCGAGGATGACTGCATGCATCCCACTGGTTATAATGATCATTCCTGGCAATGAAAGGCCAAGAAAGGGGTGAGGAATGGTACAATATAAATCTTGAGAGATGGCTGTGCATAGGGAACGTTTTTTAAGCAAAACCAACATATTTATTTCAGGATATGTACAATTTATTGTAAGTTGCTTTAATCAGAAGTGTCTTGTACAGACATACACTTTAATATGGTTAATATTCATGTAAATGTCATAGCTTTCTAATTTCTTGCATTACTTGATTAGGTGAAGTGGGTCTGTTGATGGATGAATGTAACAATCTGAAGGAACAATGTCATGCGCTGCAAGATGAAAACACAAGACTGAATCACAGACTGCAGATGCTGCAGAAGAGGAGGTGAGCAACTCCAGTTCTGGCATTTTCTGACATCTGAAATCATAAAATTGCACATAGAATGGAAGCTTATTCATATTTCTAAAACAACAACAAAAACATAAATGATGTTAAATAATTTATGTTAATATTATGTTAAATTGTCAAAAAATGTGATAATCAGATTTCAAAATCCCATAATTCCAAAATTTGCTACAGATTTTAAAACACTAGTCATCATACACTTGCCGACTGTCACGGGTGCACTGCTGAGCAGAGTCAGGAGCAAGGAACGGAGAGAGACGAGGAGTACATCAATCCAACTGGGTTTTAATTTACACAAAGGAACACGGAACACTCACGCAATACATGGAGACATGACATGAACATGACCTGAACAATACCGGACGCTGGAGCACACACAGGGAACACCATTTATACCCACAGGAGGAGGGGATGACGAGACACACCTGGGAGCAATGAAACAATCAAGGGAAACACCTGGGACAAATTAAACATGGGAAAGGAAGGCACATGAGGAAAACAACCACAAAACACGGAACAGAGTCTGACATAACGCCCCCCTCTGGAATGCCACACTAACGTCCTTCGGGCTTGCCACATTAACTGCCGGCTGACTTGGGGAAGCCGCGGACGGCGGCGGACTGGTCCTGGCAAGGGACCGGACACTCCCCAGACACCGGAAAACTGCTTCCCTCCAAGTTAGTCCCGTGGTGTCTGGGAGGTCCACGGGGTGATGGTAGTTGGCCCCGAGCCAGAACAGCTGATTAAGGACGGCATCCTCTAACGCCGTCACCGCTGCGAGCTTGCAGAACTCCCCGGCGTACTCGTAGAAGAGGAGATCCCGGCGGGATATGGCGAGGAAACGAGCAGCAATCTCCATCTTGTTGTTTTTGGTCGGTTATTCTGTCACGGTCCAGATGTGTGGAGGCAGGCAGGACGACAAGGACGATAAGGATTCCAATAATGACGTTTATTGTAGACACAACAAGGCAGGTTCAGGTAGGTGAGACACACACTCGGGGTAACATTAACAATAACCGACACTAAAGCTCTGACAGACAGGAACTAATATATGGTGGATAATTAGTGGCAGACAGGTGAGCACAATGAGGGTAATTAATGATAGTAGGGAAAAAGAAAAACGAGGAGAAGGGGCGCTGCTTACTTTCGGTATCGGTCCGGTATTCTGTCACGGGTGCACTGCTGAGCAGAGTCAGGAGCAAGGAACGGAGAGAGACTAGGAGTACATCAATCCAACTGGGTTTTAATTTACACAAAGGAACACGGAACACTCACGCAATACATGGAGACATGACATGAACATGACCTGAACAATACCGGACGCTGGAGCACACACAGGGAACACCATTTATACCCACAGGAGGAGGGGATGACGAGACACACCTGGGAGCAATGAAACAATCAAGGGAAACACCTGGGACAAATTAAACATGGGAAAGGAAGGCACATGAGGAAAACAACCACAAAACACGGAACAGAGTCTGACACCGACTTTGTTACAGAGGAAAAACTGAGCGTCATACACTAAACAGCTGAGGATCAAACACTAGCAAGCATTTCAAGTCATTCAGAAAACAAACTCACACAGAAACATGTGCCTCGATACTAGGAGATGCATGACGGAAATAATGTGTTCTTAAACCGGGTCAAAATACCAAACATGTTTTGATATCCTCTGGATTGGATGGAACTAGTCTAAAAAAACGAGACAAAAAAATCTATCTGTGCCCTTCATACACTGTGGTTTTTTATGAAATCT
This sequence comes from Sinocyclocheilus anshuiensis, assembly GCF_001515605.1. Classification (NCBI taxonomy): domain Eukaryota; kingdom Metazoa; phylum Chordata; class Actinopteri; order Cypriniformes; family Cyprinidae; genus Sinocyclocheilus; species Sinocyclocheilus anshuiensis. The sequence goes on along the minus strand of NW_015552696.1, from coordinate 130,112 downwards.
GTCTATTCTGACTGAAGTTGCAGACTGGCCCTGAACTGGTGATTCACCCGGACTGCAAATCGGGCAAAAATCTCTGCATTATACACTGTAAAATCTAATTACAATAGTCAACATTTGAAGTGGATCAAAAAAGTTCATCAAAGTTGTGTCCCAAGACAAGTTTTGGTTTTAGGACAACTTTGATGAAAGGTTTTGACCCACTTCAAATATTGACTAGTGTAGTTAGTCTTAAAAAAACAAAAACAAAACAAAAAAAACATGCAAACTGATTGCCTTAAAAAAAACTAAGTGAAATAGGAATAGTATGTTGTCCTGACAAATGCTTAGTTAGTATAGTTCACTTAGACAAGAGTTCTTACTAAAAAGAACTATAGGAAGTACTTGTACTTGATCATTTACTTTAGGTTTACTCTTGACTTAGTATAGCTACTAGGGGTTGAACGACTTCTGATATTTTAAGTCGATTTATATGTGATGAAAGTCAAGTCGACGTCGACTAGCTGCTGATGACGTCATTAATGAACAAATAAGCCTGAACCTGGAGCTGAGACTCAAAACACCTTGTGCACAGCTATGGCATATGACACAGCGCTGCCCACAGTAGCGGCTCCTGACCGTTAATTTAGGTGGGGCAGATTCTGGGTCCTAGCGCTAGTTATAATAAACTCAAAAGAAGTATAGTTTTGGCAGAGATCTAATGTCCTTGCGTTATTCAGCCTGTGGGCGGCACGCTAATGTTGATTGACAGGCTCGAAGTACACACACATAGAATGCTATTGAATTATTGCCTTAATATTGTCTCCGAATGTGCATTAAGAATGTTACAAATTGTAGAGGAATTTAAGCGAGGAAATGAATCTCATGTCTCATCTCAAAACAAACATAAATCAAACACAACAAAACGATATATAGGCTTTTCACGTGATGAGAGCACATTTAAACTAAGGATGAACACTTTCATTAATTTAAAACACTACACCACATAGGAAAAACAGACATACTAGCTAGTTACTGACCTGATGCAGGCACATATAGCTGAATCTGACTGAAAACGTCCTGGTCTGGAGCGAGATAAGGTAACGTGAAAATAAGCGAAACAAAAAAAATCACATCTACACGATGACCTACATTACATTACAATGTAAAAACTTTAATGTCTAAATTCATCCGCGATGTTTTCGTCTATACCGGCAACTTCAAAGCTTTATTTATTTATTGAATAGCCTGCATTTCATATGTTATCGCCAGGATGCACATCAGTGCTGTATCCATTATTATAAGGATACAACAAGCACTGTAACATGGACTGATAAATAGACCACTGTAGTCAGGTCAAAGAAATGTTTTATTAGTTGCTTTTCATACTATCGTCTGATACAACACTCAAAAACGCCTCGAGAGAGAGAGAGAGAGAGAGAGAGAGAGAGAGAGAGAGTGTGAGAGTGTGAGAGTGTGAGAGTG
>NW_015552696.1:128487-128638 GCF_001515605.1 Sinocyclocheilus anshuiensis | reverse complement strand
GAGAGAGAGAGCGAGAGAGAGAGAGAGAGCGAGAGAGAGAGAGAGAGAGAGAGAGAGTGCGAGAGAGCGAGAGAGCGAGAGGGAGAGAGGGAGAGAGAGGGAGAGAGAGAGCGTTCTCGTAATAGAGAGAGAGAGGGAGAGAGAGAGAGAG
>NW_015552696.1:126198-128247 GCF_001515605.1 Sinocyclocheilus anshuiensis | reverse complement strand
CTATCTATCTCCAGGGATTTCACTTGCATATAACACACAAAAAAAGAAATGGTCATCTTTGTGTTAATATGCCTTGTCCCCGACCATGTGTGTATTTATTTGCTGGACATGGGATTAACTGTAAAAACCCGGTATAACCCGGGATAACGGTCTATCGGCTATACGGAACCCCGACTGACAGGATTGTTTTTCTTCTTTTTATTTGTATATGGTATAAAAATTATGTCCGCATATTTTAGTAGGCCTATAACTTTTATACTCTGTCACGTATAGCACAGAGAGTGAGAACGAAAAATAATATTTGATTCATGAACTAATTTTTGACAGAACTATCTGAGGACAGAACTATCAACTATCTTGACTAGACTATCAGAGGAAAAAATAAAGACAAAAGTTACACCCCATTTTTTTCATAAAGAACAAACAAAATTGTAATTAGAGTTTTATTTCTAAAACGAAAACTAATAAAAAATAAACATAGCTTACATACCAAACTCTTTCATTCAAACCTACACCATCATTGCTTAAATAAAGTTTGAATACACTACTAGTTTAAAATCACAGTATAATATAATTTGTGTAAGCCTATGAAACACACCTATATCTCGTAATTACAGTTTAATTTACATTAAATACTAGCTTCAATGACAGCCCCACTTTGCGCATGCGCATTAAAATCCAATACTGCGCATGCTTATCAAACATCAAATACGTATTGGATCTGATCCATCTACGTCATCGTGCTACAGGCTGCAGCAAGGACCTCTTGAAATAAACGGGGCAGTCTCAAAACTCCCAATTAGAGCGTGCTGCACTTCCACTTTTCACCACAGATTTACATTGTAAAATGTGTGGGGCGCTGTTGAGTTCGGGAGGGCACAGGCGCGACTGCTACACTTACTAGCATCTTATGTGCCTGCAGAAGCTTGCGATCAATTTTAATACATCCTGCGCATTTTATGACTTAAAATTCCAAAGAAAACCCGAAAAATATTTGTTGCAGAATGCTGAACATATTTACTCTTTCTTATTTATTCAGTTTATATAGAGATCTGTGTTTTGGGTGAATATTTTGGTGGGGCTCTGCCCACATGGCTGTTGCTCCTATAACAGCTCAATTTGATCAGTTCTTTTGTCTTTGGATCGTTATGTTTCTCACAGATTTCTGCTCATTCTAAATCAGATACAGATAAAGTAGCACAGTAAAGATTACATTCATATGAATTCATTAGTGAGAGTGATTGCGTGTGTGAATTAATTCTACCTGGCAGCGTCTCTCTACTAGTAGTGAAGCTGTGGGATTTAGTAGTTATTAAGAAATATATGCTTGAACTTTTCAGTTTCTAAGCTATTTTATTGAGAAATCACAGAACAGTGTTGACAATACATTTCCGCGCTGAATGATTATGTGTGCGTGATGTATGCGCTACTGTCTGTAGCCTATGTGTGTGCGTTACAGTGCAGCAGCGCATTAGATTAGAACGGCGATTAATTTACCTGTACAATAAGCTGTTTAAAACGTGCATTCTCCCGTTCAATTTCGAGCATCCAGTAATATAATAACACATGTCTTGTGGAGCGCTTTCAGAGTATGCATTTATTTGTCATTTGAACTGTTTGGAAACGGAGTGTAAATGTGGAAGTCCTTCAAAGATTTCTTATCCTGTTGCGCTCTATAGGACCAGCGACTAGTCGACGTCAAGCTTAAAGCGTCATGGCACAGCATTGAAGGCGACTAGTCGATTAGTCAGTGCAACCCCTAATAGCTACTCAGAATTACTGACTCCCAGAGTGCACTGCAGCATGAATAAATTATGCAATTGCTTTGTTTTACTATTTCTTTTATTTGGCAATTTTATTTGCTGTCTTGTGTCAGTAGTAGCACAACAAAAGGAGCAACTAAAATGGTTATTGTTACTATTAATACAAATAAATAAAATGTGTTTTTTCACTGAATGTTGAAGTCTGTGTGACTCAAGCATGATCAACTGCAAAATTATATATACATATAACAAACAATTATACGCCCACACACACACATATACATAT
>NW_015552696.1:119661-126050 GCF_001515605.1 Sinocyclocheilus anshuiensis | reverse complement strand
AGTGATGGGGTTCAATTTACTTCATTATACTAATATATGTATATATATATATACATATACACTGTGTATATATATATATATATATATAGCAGAGCTGTATTTGTGCACTTTAACACAAAAATATGAATATTTTATTTGTTTACCTAATATGACCATTAACCAAAATCAGAGAACTGCAAACATGCAAATGTTTGAAATATTAACTTCCTCAGAGAGGGGTTTTGTTGACAAACTTTTGGAGATCCCTGCAATATATGAACAAACATCGATAAACATGAAGTCAGCTATGACATTAAATGCAGATGTCCAGAATCAACAGTTACTGAAGGTCGCAGGATATGATGATGGAGTAGCTAGTGTTTCACAGCTATACATCACCAGTAGCTTGCATAATTATTTGTTTCATACATGGTCTAATTGTTTGAGAGGTGCTTTCCCCCCAAATACAGAAGCATGGTTTGCAAATTTATTTACACGACATTTGTGAATAAGCTAAAATGGGATAAAAATAGGACATTTGAAAGAGAAAAAATAAGAATGAGTGAGAGTCTATTTTAGTCACACAATAGCATATAGTCATCATCAAAGCTGAAAGATACCTTTTTAAAGCCACAACACATTCAATATCCTGAATTTTCGCGTCTTATTTTGGCTGTGATGTTACAGTTCAGGCAGTACCTGCATCACCGTTCAAGAAGAGCAGGACGAGACAGAAGAGGGAAAACACATGCAGTGCGGCACAGAGACAGAAACGGCGAGCTCTTATATGAGCTCCAACTGCAGGCTGGTGGATGCTGGGATCCAGAAGAACATATCGTTTGATGGCAAACCTGTGACCCCCACCAGCTGGACAGGAGGTTTCTCAGAGATCCTCTCACTGAGAGATCAGCTCAAGCAAACAGAAGACAAGGCCACACACGAGCAGCGAGAGGTACACCGCCCTGACATCCATTATTCATATATGAGAGCTTTCATAAGAAAATGTATTCTAAACTAACAGCGTAATAATATCTGTTAGTGTGACGGACTAAGGAATGAACTAGAAAATCTGCGGGAAATGTATGAGACCAGTCAGAAGGAGCGAGCCGAGCTGGAGCTGGAGTTACTGCGCTGCAGGGAAGAGCTGGAGAGAGCTGCTGATGTCAAAGAGGTACACTGATCATATAAAAATAGGCATGATCAGTACGATTTTTAATGTTTTGTTTTTTAAAGAAGACTCTTATGCTGATCAACGCTGCATTTATTTGTTCAAAATAAAAAAAAAAAACCATTGTGAAATATAATTACAATTTAAGATAATGGTTTTCTATTTAACATCCTGTAAAATGTAATTTATTCCGGTGATTGCAGCATCATTACTCCAGTCTTCAGTGTCACATGATCCTTCAGAAATCATTCTAATATGCTGATTTATTATCAGTGCTGGAAACAGTTGTGCTGCTTCATATTTTTTAAACCTGTGATACTTTTTTCAGGATTCTTTGATAAATAAAAAGTTAAAAAGAACAGCATTTATTTAAAATGGAAATCTTTTCGTTTGATCAATTTAACACATCCTTGCTGAAAAAAAGTAATTTCTTTCAAAAAAAGAAAGAAAAAATGGGTAACACTTTATTTTAAGGTGTCCTTGTTACACATTACATGTACTTACTATTATAATAACAATAAATTATGCATAATTATATGCAAGTAACCCTAAGCCAAACACTAACCTTAACCATATAGTACATGGTTAATTAATATTCCTCAGTACTTAAATGTATAATTACACTGTAACAAGGACACCTTAAAATAAAGTGTAACCAAAAAATAATTTTTGAATGATAGTGTATTTTGTTAAAAAAATATTTCTATTTTGAATAAATGCTATTCTTTTTATTCGTCAAAGAATCCTGAAAAATGTATCACAGGCTACAAAAAAGAAAAAAGAACAAAAAATGAAAAAATGAAGCGGCACAAAACTGTTTCCGACACTGATAATAAATCAGCATATTAGAATGATTTCTGAAGATCATGTGACACTGAAGACTGGAGTAATGATGCTGAAAATTCAGCTTGACATCACCGGAATAAATGATGTTTAAAAGTATATTAAAATAGAAAACCATTATATTAAAGTGCAATAATATTTCACAATAATGCTGTTTTTTTTGTATATTTGATCAAATAAATGCAGCATTGATGAGCATAAGAAACTTATAAAAAAAAAAAAGAACATTTAAAAATCTTACTGATCCCAAACTTTTGAACAGCAGTGTAAATTTTGTGAGACAAATTTTAATTATACACAAATATACACATTTTGTTTTATATTTTGTATATATATGTTTCAAATGCCTTAATATCAAATCTGAATATATGGTTCCCTATCGATACTTCACTCGTACTGCGTCTTGCTTAAGGGGAAAACTCCTTTTTCTCCGAATACTGAAGCCTTTTTCAATCATGCAGTGAAACTGCACGGCCATTGGTTCATGCAGTGTATTAAAAACTGGTCTCCCGGTCCCCTGCCGCTATCCGGCGACTGTAAGAGCAAATTTCTAGAGCAAATTTCCAGCATTGTTACAAATGCCGCGTCACTACTGTCGCTCGTGCAGGGCTCCCCTGCACAGCACTGACGGTCACGGCCAGTGCGTTTCATGCTTGGGCGCTGCCCACGCTGAAGCTACACTTAACGAGACGAAATGTCCCCATTGCGAGGATATGAGTCTCTCCCCTCTGCGCTCGCGGATAGCTTTCTTTTCAGAAAGCGACTCCGCCCCTCGCGCCCTCCTGCTTCCTTCCTCCTAGGAACCTGTGAGGAAAAAGCAGCGGGGCAGAGGATCCCGGCTGAGCCCCTGTATGCCTCACTCTCTCCACATAGAGAGGCTTCCCCCGTCCTCTTCTCGCACCCGGACCAGGATCCTTCTGCGGCTGCGAGCGATCTGGTTTCGTTCGGTGGGAGTGAGTGTGACGCCATGGACGACGGTGTGTGTCTGGCTGCCTCAGATACGGAGGAGCTGTCGAGCTCGTCTTTCGACCTTGCCCCCCTGCTGTCTGCAGAGCCCAGCGCTGCCAGCACAGGCATGGACGCCGAACTCTTCCGTGTTCTGTCTAAGGCTGTTCAAGAGTTGGGTTTGGATTGGTCTCCGCTGGAGGAGCCCACCCGCAGCCGCCTGGACGAATGGTTCTTGCCGGGGCGCCGTCAAGCCCCTCGACAACAAGCTTCTCCATTCTTCCCAGAAGTCCACGAAGAGATCACCAGATCTTGGCGCGCCCCCTACTCAGCCCGCCTGCGTACCTCCTCTTCGTCTGCCCTCACTACGGTCGACGGCACCGAAGAAAAGGGGTATGACAAACTGCCACCCCTGGATGAGTCAGTGGCCGCGCATCTCTGCCCGCCCACGGCCATCGGCTGGAAGGCAAAGGTCGCCCACCCGTCCAAGCCGTGCAAGACTAATTCAGCACTTGCTGGAAGGGCCTACTCGTCTGCTGGACAAGCGGCCTCGGCGCTTCACTTCATGGCGGTCCTCCAGGACCTTCAGGCCAAACTTCTCCAGAAAATGGACGAGTCTGGACCGGACCCCGCGGCTTGCAAAGAGCTACGCAGCGCGACCGACCTGGCTTTACGCGCCACAAAGATGACAGCTCAGGTGATCGGTAGATCCATGGCCAGCCTTGTGGTGCTTGAGCGCCACCTATGGTTGACCCTCACAGAGATCAAGGATGCGGAGAAAGTCCCCTTCCTTGACTCTCCGGTCTCCCCCTCTGGCCTGTTTGGACCTGCGGTCGAAGGGTTCGCAGAGCGCTTCACTGCTGCACAGAAGTCGTCCCAGGCAATGCGACACTTCTTGCCAAAATGCTCCAGCTCTGCGACTGCCGCCAGTCACCCCAAGACGGCGCCGACTCAGCAGCCCGCGAAGCCCGCCTCTTCAGCTGCATGGCTGGTCTCTAAGCCTAGCCCCAGCATTGCTCCCGCTCGGCTAGACGCTACCTATTCCCTAAGCGCCAAGGACCCCGGCCCAAGGTAGTGCTGGACCCAGCGCCTCCGGCGTCAACCTGATCCGCGGGACAGGAAGAGGAGGGGGCAAAGTCTCGCTATCGCCGGACCACCCCCAAGCAGCCTCTTTTGTGCCTCCAAGCGCCCCGTTCACTTCCGGGTGCCGATGGCATTGTGTTTGTGGTAAATACTGTTGTGAACCCCGGGCCCGTTCAATTAGCGCCCGCACAACTTTCCGCTGTTATAGCGAGAAAAATAAAACACAAACATTTTCAAAAAGAGAGCAAATTTCCTCTTCCGTATTTCACGAGCGTTGGGTCCCCTCATGGCGGCCTGTCGCTTGAACCAACCCAACCCCTTGCCACGCAGGCCGAGGCCTGGCTAGCCATCCCCGGGGTGTCAAGGTGGGTTCTGGGGATAATAGAACGAGGTTATTCACTGCAATTTGCTCAAAGACCCCCGCGATTCTGCGGCGTGGTCTCCACCTCGGTTCAGAGCGAGGATGCACACGTCCTACACGTCGAGGTGATGAATTTACTGGCAAAAGGATGGCGGCCAAAGGCCCATTCTAGACACCTGAACTGCGCCCTCATGAGACGGCCATTCAGGATGATTACATTGAAGCAGATCCTCTCGCAAGTGTGCCCAGGGGACTGGTTATTTTCGTTGGATCTGAAAGATGCCTACTTTCACATCCAGATAGCCCCCCACCACAGGCGGTTTTTGAGATTTGCCTTCGAGGTAGTGGCATATCACACCACGGTCCTTCCCTTCAGACTGTCCCTAGCTCCACGCACTTTTACGAAGTGCATGGATCCCGCTGAGACAGATGGGAATACGCATACTGAATAATCTCGACGACTGGCTCATCCTCGCCCAGTCAGAGAATGAGCTAGTATCCCACAGATCCTTACTCCTCAGCCACTTACAGCGCCTGGGACTCAGGGTCAATTTTGCCAAGAGCGCGCGCTGTCTCCCAGCCAACAGATATCATTCCTGGGAACAGTTCTCGACTCAGCCCGAATGAGGGCGGTAATCGCGCCAGATCGTTCACTGGCTATACGGCAGCTCGCGGCCTCATTCGAAATTGGAGCCCTTCGTCCTCCCAAGGCGTTTCAGAAGATGTTGGGCCTCATGGCCTCTGCGTCTCCAGTACTTCAGCTGGGCCTGCTTCGCATGCGGCCCCTTCAGTACTGGCTGAAACCATGAGTTTCCGTCCCACGCCTGGCATCTCGGATGCATGCGTGTCAAGGTGAGCCGAGCCTGCGTAGCAGCCCTGGCCCCTTGGAAAGACTCTCAGTGGATGGATCGGGACATGCCCCTTGGTATGGTCTGCAGAAGGAAGGTAGTCTAGACAGACGCTTCCAACACGGGTTGGGGAGCTCTGTGCGATGGCAAACCGGCTTTCGGCCATTGGTTGAAAGAGGAGAGTCGGCTTCACATCAACTGCCTGGGAATGTCGGCAGTATGTTTGGGCCTTCGCACCTTCCTGCCAGACCTAAGGGGACACCACGTGCTATTCCGCTCAGACAGCATGACAGTGGTGTCATATATAAATCGCCAGGGCGGTCTCTCCTCGAAGCGCCTCTTCATTCTGGTAGAGTGCCTCCTGGAATGGCCTCAGCTACACTTGCGTTCTCTAAGAGCAGCACATGTGCTGGGCAAGTTGAACCAGGGAGCGGACATGCTATCCTGGAGCAACGTCCCTTCAGAAGAGTGGATGCTCCACCCGCATACGGTTCAGAGAATCTGGGAGATCTTCGGCAAGGCAGAGGGTTCTGTTGGTGGCCCCGCTCTGGAGGATCCAACACTGGTTCGCAGAGCTGTCTCAGCTGCTTATAGCAGCCCCATGGCCCATTCCCCTGAGACGAGACCTCCTCTCTCAGGCAAACAGAACGATATGGCACACCTAGCCTGAACTGTGGGCCCTGCACCTCTGGCCTCTCGACGGGTGCCTGCGGACCTCCCCGAGAGCGTGCTAAACATGATCTCTCAGGCTAGAGCACCCTCTACAAGGCGGCTCTATGCCCTTAAATGGTCTGTCTTCTCCGCCTGGTCGCTCTAGAGGAACCAACACTGGTTCGCAGAGCTGTCTCGGCTGCTCTCAGCAGCCCTGTGGCCCATTCCCCTGAGACGAGACCTCCTCTCTCAGGCGAACAGAACGATATGGCACCCCCAGCCCAAACTGTGGGCCCTGCACCTCTGGCCTCTCGACGGGAGCCTGCCATCGTGCTAAACACGATATCTCAGGCTAGAGCACCCTCTACAAGGTGGCTCTCAATATCTCTGATATTGTCCGTCCTGCAGGAGCTGTTGGATAAGGGTCGTTCCCCTTCCACGCTCAAGGTCTATGTAGCAGCCATAGCAGCTTCACATGCTCCTATAGCTGGCCAGTCAGTGGGCAGGAACA
>NW_015552696.1:112238-114649 GCF_001515605.1 Sinocyclocheilus anshuiensis | reverse complement strand
GAATGGTCCGCAGAAGGAAGGTGGTCTCGACAGACGCTTCCAACACGGGTGTGTGGGGCAGGTTGAACCAAGGAGCAGACATGCTATATCAGAGCAACATCCCTTCAGAAGAGTGGATGCTCCACCCACATACGGTTCAGAGAATCTGGGAGATCTTTGGCAAGGCAGAAGTCGACGTCTTTGCCTCAGAAGTCAACTCTCACTGCTCAACTTACTTTTCAAAGGACTAGGATGCGTTGGCCCGCGACTGGCCCAACCTCTTCCTTTACGCCTTTACCCCGATCGCCCTGATCCCACAGATAATCAGGCGAATCAAGGTTCTGCTGGTGGCCCCGCTCTGGAGGACCAAACACTGGTTTGCAGAGCTGTCTCAGCTGCTTATAGCAGCCCCGTGGCCCATTCCCCTGAGACGAGACCTCCTCTCTCAGGCGAACAGAACGATATGGCACCCCCAGCCCAAACTGTGGGCCCTGCACCTCTGGCCTCTCGACGGGAGCCTGCCATCGTGCTAAACACGATATCTCAGGCTAGAGCACCCTCTACAAGGTGGCTCTCAATATCTCTGATATTGTCCGTCCTGCAGGAGCTGTTGGATAGGGTCGTTTCCCCTTCCACGCTCAAGGTCTATGTAGCAGCCATAGCAGCTTCACATGCTCCTATAGCTGGCCAGTCAGTGGGCAGGAGCAACCTTGTTGTTCGATTTTTGAAAGGGTCTAGGAAGCTCAACCCGCCTCACCCTGTCACCGTCCCTACATGGGACCTGCCTACGGTGTTGAGGGCTCTGAAGAGCCCTCCCTTTGAGCTGCTACAGTCTGGTGACCTTCGTCCCCTGATGCTAAAAACCGCTCTGCTACTGGCGTTAGCATCGGTAAACCATATGAGTGATCTGCAGGCACTCTTGGTGAGCCCTACCTGCCTCGAATTCGGGCCCAACGACTCAAGGGTTGTCCTGAAGCCGAGGCATGGTTATGTACCTAAAGTGCTCTCGACTCCATTCAGAGCACAGGTCATAGCTCTTTCGGGACTTCCTCCTTCGGAACAGGACCAAGAGCTAAATCTACTCTGCCCCATCAGGGCATTGTGGATATACATATCCATATTCATACGGTCGGATCAGCTTTTCGTATGCTTCGGTGACTGCACCAGGGGGTCTCCGGTCACGAAGCAGAGACTTTCCAAATGGATTATTGACGCTATCATGCTAGCATACTTTTCTTTGGGCCTTCAATGCCCCATGGGAGTAAGAGCCCACTATACGAGAGGCGTTGCCTCTTCCTGGGCTTGGTCTAGCGGAGTTTCCATTGCAGAGATTTGTGCGGGGGCCGGCTGGGCCTCGCCGTCCACATTTACCAGGTTTTATAATCTGGACGGCCCGGCTTTACAAGCTTGGGTCCTTTCTGCTTAATGGACTTACTCTAGCAAACTAGTGCTAAATCAGGCATTTGCCTTCTCGGTACACTCTTGGCCCCCACTGGGTTCCGAGGCTGTACGATTTTTCTGTGAACGATTACTTAGCGCCGGGCCGACCTCTGTGAGTTTGGCCCTATCGCTTCCTGTGGGGCTTCCCTACAATTACTTGGTCCCTCTGGGCCCTTGGTGCTCAAGGCAAGTTTAAGCATTGGTCGTTCCTCTAACATAGCACGGCGGAATTGTACTGGTTCCCCTTAGCGTCTTAAGCAAGATGCAGTATGAGTGAAGTATCGATAGGGAACGTACTCGGTTACTAATGTAACCTCGGTTCCCTGAGATACGGGAATGAGTACTGCGTTGCTGGCCGTGCTATGTAGCTGCACGACTCGGTTGTCGCTTCAGTCGAAGTAACCTGAGGATCCTATGGCGAAGTGCACGCTTATATAGCCAGATGCCCCGCCCAAATTGGCGGGCTGTGCTGCCATTGGTTCGTTTTTAATACACTGCACAAACCAATGGCTGTGCAGTTTCACTGCGTGATTGAAAAAGGCTTCAGTATTCGGAGAAAAAGGAGTTTACCCCTTAGCGTCTTAAGCAAGACGCAGTACTCGTTCCTGTATCTCAGGGAACCGAGGTTACGTTAGTAACCGAGTATGTTTTTTATTATGTAAATATGAAATTACGATCCGGGATTTTATTGCTAGACAAATTCTTTTAAAGGGGTCATATGATGCGATTTCAATTTTTCCTTTCTCTTTGGAGTGTTACAAGCTCTTGGTGCATAAAGAAGATCTGTAAAGTTGCAAAGACTAAAGTCTCAAATCCAAAGAGATATTCTTTATAAAAGTTAAGAGTCAGCCATGCCTACATGTCTACGCGTACATGTCTACATCACTATTTGGGCGGCGTTATGCAACTCTTCCCACATTTTCACGCAAAGAAAGAAGGCGTAACTTTTATTCTCGCTGTAGTATTGTTGCCGCCGCCGCCGCCATGTCGTG
>NW_015552696.1:109610-110012 GCF_001515605.1 Sinocyclocheilus anshuiensis | reverse complement strand
GGGGGTCTCCGGGGTCTCCGGTCACGAAGCAGAGACTTTCCAAATGGATTATTGACGCTATCATGCTAGCATTGGGCCTTCAGGGCCTTCAATGCCCCATGGGAGTAAGAGCCCACTCTACGAGAGGCGTTGCCTCTTCCTGGGCTTGGTCTAGCGGGGTTTCCATTGCAGAGATTTCCACATTTACCATGTTTTATAACCTGGACGTCCCGGCTTTACAAGATCGGGTCCTTTCTGCTTAATGGACTTACTCTAGCAAAACCAGTGCTAAATCAGGCATTTGTCTTCTCGGTACGCTCTTGGCCCCCACTGGGTTCCGAGGCTGTACGATTTTTCTGGGAACGATTACTTAGCGCCGGGCCGACCTCTGTGAGTTTGGCCCTATCGCTTCCTGTGGGGCAT
>NW_015552696.1:108498-109409 GCF_001515605.1 Sinocyclocheilus anshuiensis | reverse complement strand
TTCAGTCGAAGTAACCTGAGGATCCTATGGCGAAGTGCACGCTTATATAGCCAGATGCCCCGCCCAAATTGGCGGGCTGTGCTGCCATTGGTTCGTTTTTAATACACTGCACAAACCAATGGCTGTGCAGTTTCCGAGGTAACTGGGAGGAGAGAAACATGAGAGCGGGGAGGCGGGACCGCCTTCCGCGAACGAACAGTGGCAGAGGGTCACTGGTTCAGATTGATCCACTGCAAAGGCGATTCTACGGCGAGAGGCTTCGAGTCTCGTAAATCAGCGATGAACTTAAGTCATCGCTGAAGGAGAAGAAATCTGAGGTCCTATGGCGAAGTGCACGCTTATATAGCCAGATGCCCCGCCCAAATTGGCTGGCAGCTCTGCTGCCGAGCCATTGGTTTGTTTTTAATAATACACTGCACGAACTAATGGCCGTGCAGTTACACTGCGTGATTGAAAAAGGCTTCAGTATTCGGAGAAAAAGGAGTTTTCCCCAAAGCGTCTTAAGCAAGACGCAGTACTCGTTCCTGTATCTCAGGGAACCGAGGTTACGTTAGTAACCGAGTATGTTTTTTATTATGTAAATATGAAATTACGATCCGGGATTTTATTGCTAGACAAATTCTTTTAAAGGGGTCATATGATGCGATTTCAATTTTTCCTTTCTCTTTGGAGTGTTACAAGCTCTTGGTGCATAAAGAAGATCTGTAAAGTTGCAAAGACTAAAGTCTCAAATCCAAAGAGATATTCTTTATAAAAGTTAAGAGTCAGCCATGCCTACATGTCTACGCGTACATGTCTACATCACTATTTGGGCGGCGTTATGCAACTCTTCCCACATTTTCACGCAAAGAAAGAAGGCGTAACTTTTATTCTCGCTGTAGTATTGTTGCCGCCGCCGCCGCCATGTCGTG
>NW_015552696.1:77729-108440 GCF_001515605.1 Sinocyclocheilus anshuiensis | reverse complement strand
CAGATGTGTGCAGCACATTTTATGGAGGACTGTTTCCTGATTCTGGTAGAGTAGACTACAATGCCGGCTGTTCTGACTCACAGACTGTAAGTAAGTTTTTTTTTTTTATTTAAAGAATTTGCCACTGATGATTCAAACGCGAATTTTGGGCAGTGTAGAGTAGGGCTTGTTGTTTGTCATTTCTCCGATCACATATGCAGACATGGTTTTATGTTTACGCGGCGCGATGCAACGCAACGTGTAAAAAGACAGTATAAGTCATTATAATCCGTTATTATGTCCCCACTGGATGCAACAAATGCCTCGTTTGTAATGGGTTTTAATGTTTTTGTCTCGTCGCTCCGGCCGGGACAGGGCATCACAGTATGATGAGGGGCGTAACATTTCCGTCACACGCTTGAGGTATTCAGCCAATCATAACGCTCTGGATAGCTGGCCAATCACAGCACACCTCGCTTTTCAGACCGATGAGCTTTGTAAAAATCGACGCGTTTCAGAAAGCCGGGGCATAGAGGAGAAACAATAATGTACAGTATGTGTAAAATAATGTGTTTTTTTTAACCTTAAACCGCATAAACATTTCATTACACCAAATAAAGTTCTTTTTAGCAACATAATTTGACCCCTTTAATTTCCATATTGAATAACATAATTTAAACAGAACACATGCTTTATGCAGTAAATTAAGTTCAATGCTTTTGTACTAAAAGTGGGTCAGCCGTCCAAATCAAAGAGAGTCTCATTCCTCTGCTTTACAGACAGTGGGCAGGTCAGATAGAGAGAGAGAGGGAAATCATTAGCAATGTATCAGCAAGTGATGATTTCAATGAAACGTTAGCGGTGGGATGTGACAGGTGCAAAGCACACGGACCATCAGGGCATGTTCATTTAGACATGATTGTGTGCCCACCAAATAACAGTAGAAGTACGATTGTGATTATAATTATCACTCATCAATAGGTTGATGCCTTCACCTGTTTTCTGTGCTGTTCTGGATTTCATTTCACATTTCACAACACTACACGCCACAAACATTAAGCACCTTTGCCCTTTGTCTTCCATATTTAGTACGTCCCTTTTGTGCTGTAATGACTGCAGCATTCATGCTGGCATAGACGAAACCTGATGATCATATTACAGCACGATCTGATAATGTTCGAGTGGACGAAAGGATCCTTTTAAGTTCACATGGTCAGAATCACAGATTTGATTATTGACCAGAATCTTAAATATTGAGTGAGGAGAACATTAATAGCTATTACTATATTGTGTGTTTTAGCATGGCTGAGGAACTGTATTAACTATTGTGAATGAATGAATTAATTAATAAATACATCTTCAGTATTAAATATATTTTAATATAGTGCACCATTCATTTAGTCATTACTTTTGGTCTCATTTTCCATGCCATTTCTTTCCAAGATCATGCCATAATCACCTTCTCTCTTTTTTTACTTTCTAGGAATGATGCTAATAAAAACATTGATTTTCTGCCGGCGGTCTGAACTGCTGTATATTGTGGAGAGCAAAAGGTACCGCTAAACTTTGAAACACTGTAATTAATTTTTTTGGTCTTTATGATGTGCTTTATGTTATCTGTTGAAAAAAAACAAATCAGAAATGTGATGCTTTCTAATGACTTGACTAAATTGTACAATGTCATATTGTTATTTATTTATTGATTTATTTTGTGGACAGTACATTGCTATTACTGCCGGAAATACTCTATTATAACTAGTCAGACTGATTGCCTTTTTCTTACCTGTGTTCTCACCTGATGAAACCACACGCTACGATCAACACTCATCACAGCCTCTACAGTAACATCTGGAGTTTAATGGTGTTTTTGTTTGTCTTTTTTGCAATAATAACTACCTTCTAAGACAAAAATGTCCTGCTTATATTTTTCCTATAATATTTCACATGCACTTCATATTAGTTTAGCAAATGTTTTTGACTTATTCACCATTTAGCTACTGATTGTCTTGTGCTGGCTTATTGCAAATATCTTTAATTATTACAAGATTATATAAGATTAAGTATTAAACATTTATTAATTGCAACAGGCCAAAAAATACAGTAAAGGAGGTTCAAATTAAAAAGATAATTTGAATTAAAAATCAACTTAAATATAACATATAATTTAAAATAGTTATTTTATACCTTATAAATTATTTTGTGAATTTATGCAATGCTATTGGTTTGCAATAACTGCTTTAATCTAGTCTTTTTGTATATTTTTATGCATGTTTCAGCACGAGGCAACACTATATTGTCATACAGAGGATTGTATATATTTATACACTGATGAGAATAATCAACAATTCAACAATGCGTCCATACAGTTCTGGAAAAAAATCTTGTGTGCCCCATGAACATAATTTTCAACAACATAATTTTGTCAACATTTAGTGCATAAACTGTTGAGGTCACGGATGTAAAAAGTAAATGCAAACAAATAATTATTAACTAGTTCAATGACCTAAACCGCTTTAGTCTGTCTGTATAATGAGGATTTTACTGAAGCTGGTAATTTACTCACGTGATTTGGATCATAGTCACATGACCCAAATTCTACAGATGCCCAGGCCAAGAGGGTTATAATAACTGCGAAATAATGATTAGAAATAATTTTGTATCACTTAAACTTTAACAAATCTTCTCTAAAGTCATCTGAAATCTCTTTTCATGCGTTGGAACAGAATTACATTATTTTGAGCAGGTGATCAAAAATTATATCAAAATCTGAATTGCTTTGAACTCTTTATCAAAGGCTTTTTATCAAGAAAGTAATATTTTTACTTCTCCCAATTACCTTGATTGTTTGGTTATAACATTTTAGAATTTATATTATAAAATATATAGAATTTAGATTTGGTTATAAAACTGTAGAATTTATATAAAAAGTGTGTAAAAACTAAATATCTAAGTCAGACTTCTATTTATTATGTATTATGACTGAGCTGATAATCGGATTACATGTGATCTCTTATAATTCATTAACATCTGAGTCAGCAAAGATTAGATGAGTTGATCGAAGCCTAGGAACAAATGGAATTATTATTATTAATTATTATTTCTATTCTGTTGTGACAGTTGTACCAAAAACTGTATTTCCATTTGTAAACATTTCTAGGATATTTGTATATTTTGAAGAGTAATATAGATGAAGCATTAGGTTTAATGGCATTTAATGTACTGAATTAGCAATGAACTGAAATCCACTGTAGCCCTACATTTGATAAAGACAAACTGAGTTCCAACCTTCCAAAACATTTGTGTGTTTCTTTAATGGGCACTTTCTGCCCTGTGGATACTTAAAAAAATAAATACTCTTTAAACACTCTTGTTTCTTGTTTGCATAACTTCATTTGTCCATTATCAATTTCTCCTGTGATATTTTTATAAATACTACAAAATGTTTAGATTAAATTTCTGTGTGTGTGTGTGTCCGTATATATAAATACACACACACACACACACACATACATATACATATACATATACATATACATATATATATAGTGTGTGTGTGTATGGAAAATAAATATACTAAAATGTATTTGAAATAAATTTATTTCATGCTAAGTATACTACAAATAAATTTACATATTTACGTACTTAAAAATACCCTGCATTTGTACTGTTGGTATACTAAACTGGCATACTTCAAGTCTGCTAAACTGGAACAACTAATTTTGTGCTTAATGCACTTTAATTGTGAGGAAGTATTGCTGAAGTCCAACTAAAGATATACTGAAGTATATTTGATTGTGCTATTGCAAGTAAACTTTAGGCGCACTTAAATTTCTTGCATTTAAAGACCCATATTATTCAAAGTTCACACAATCCTCATCAGTAGTGGCATTAAAACACATTTTAGGCTTAATATTAAGAAATGTGCATTGTGCACAAGTAGTACTCCAAACAAAGTTTAGTTATAATTTTTATATCAGTAAGTCTCGTGCGATGTCAGTAAATATGTTAATAGATTAGAACTATACTTAGTATGAAATAAATGTATTTTAAATATATAACATACACACACACACACGTTTGTTTTTGTGAAAAGTAGGGACATTCCATAGGCGTAATGGTTTTTATACTGTACAAACTGTATGTGCTATTGCCCTACACCAACCCTACCCCTAAACCTACCCCTTACAGGAAACTTTGTGCCATTTCAGATTTTCAATACACTCCATTCTGTGTGATTTATAAGCGTTTTGAAAAGTGGGGACATGGGGTGATGTCCTGAAAAGTCACCTTCTTCTTGTAATACCTATGTCATACCCTTGTCATTATACAAATTTATGTCCTCATTTGTCACACACACAGCCTATATGCTGTGCGTTGTAAATGAATTCCTGGGATTGTTTTTGTTATTTTTGTTCTATGAGTGTGTTCTGAAATATGCAGACCTCACAGCTCTTTAGAGCCTCAAATACCTTTTGTCTACTCTTCCACCTGCACTCCAACTTAAGAGCATCAGTCTGTTGCACAACGGTTCAGGGCTTTTCTCCTGAACTGACTTTAAATAGCAGTCTGGGAGATCTGGAAGTTACCTGTCAAACCTGAAATAAAAATGACAGTGGTCGAAGGAAACCTTCATACTGCAATAAGCCTGCAATGTCTCATGCGCTCTAAATTCTGTGATCATTGCTTCACATTCAAGAACATAAAAACTGGGTAACACTATTTTAACACTAGAGAACAGCATGTAAAATATTTTACAGTCAGGATTTTCTAGCAGCTAATAAAGATCTCTAACCTAGTAACATTTCATAAACATTCGAAAACAAACTTCTACTTCCTAAAAACACCTCATTTGAGTATTACGTGTGCCACGCTGAAAAAGATCAAATGTACCTTTTCTTAGATTTATTATTCAACAAAATAACAGCAGAATTGTTAGAAAGTGAGGGATCACATTCATAAATGTGTTCAAGGTTCAAGAGAAATATGAGTTAGACTTCCTGGATGACACGGCACACTTCACTACACTGACCTATCTCAGAATTCAGTGTCACAAACTGTCATACTAAATTACAGCCAAACATTCATGCTGCCAGCTATGTTGACTCAGGCCCTTTTACACTTCTGCTAGTATCAAGTGGAACATTAGGTCAGGAAGAAGCGCACTAATTGTGGAGATCAACCTCATCAAGTTGGAAAACCACCCTAAACCTGCTCAGACCAGCAAAAAGTTATGGCAGGTCACGTTAGTCAAGCTCGCATCAGCTGACTGCATAGATGCGCAGGGAGTTATTGCCCAGAACAGAACTGTAGCGGTGGCGGGCGCTTAAAAAAAAAAAAAAAAAAAAAAAGTAACAATCGGATCTGATTTAGTTCGGGCGCCAGACAAGCTCAGTCTTGTCAAATATAACAGTTTTACCCAGAATAGCTTTTTTAAGCCACCGGTTACAAAAATAATTGGAATGAAATGTCCACACAACATAAGTTCAGGTTCATAGCTTCAAAGTTGTATTTAACAATTAATGGGGAAAAAAAACAAACCGAGAAAAAAAAACTTTGCATTCGGTTTCAAGTTCAAATGCACAAACGCAACCTCAGTTTCACAGCGATATTTTCAGCAATCAATATGGAATCAAACAGAAAACTTAGTACTTTGGTTCACATTCATATTTTCAACAATCCACCAAAGTAAAAAAAAATAAAAAACAAGCTTTGTGGCTAAATTCCAATATAGCCTTTACACCGATTGTGTAGTCCAACAATGGCAAGGAAATAATAAAACTTGAAAGAAAATGGAAGGTGCCTCTGCGGTAGCAGTTTCACTGATGCATGTAAACCTCAGCAGCTTCAACACTCCTTGAGATCCCATGTGTAGAAAGTAGTAACAAAAGAAACATGGAAGAAAACATTAAATATAGAATTCTTAGATCACCTTAAACATAATTAAACACTTGATTATATTTGTAGATAATACAAATACCAAACAGCAAGGATTACTAACGTTAAATATTTTGTGAAAGTGCTCACGTTAATGTTTGTGGATGTTTGCGATATTTGGGTGCCAAAAAAGAGTGTGTGTGTTTTTGAGATACGAATGGATTGCTGGCCGCTAATGGCAGGGGGGAAGTTTTCTTAACATGAGGTTTAGGAGATGAACAACAGCAATTCACCTTGAGATCCCGCTCGCACTTGTCAGTATAAGAGACTTGCTTCGCTCTGCAGCTGGTGTCCGGAGGTGCAGCACCCACACTCAAACGATCGCCGGCACTCACGCTCATAGCGATCCACCCTGCCCAAACACAGCGAGGTCTCCACAATGCAGCAACAGCGTCTGACTCGATTCAGGTGACCTGCATCTATCTGCTAATTACTGCTGCGCTCTCCTGCAGCTCCACCTTAAATACACATTTCCTCACTTCCGGATAATTGATTTCCCTCCTCCGCTCGGCCATAACACATTAAACATCCTTGCACGTTTTTTCATTCTGCCACAGAACCACACCGCCAATCCAAACTGTATGCTAATTGTCAATCATCTTTGACGATAGTGGTCCTGACAGAACTTAAACTAAACATTCTTTGTAAAATTCTGTTGAACAATAATGCCTATTTATGAAAATAGCCTGTATCATATTTAATACGTACATTTCAAGGGCCTATAAATGATCAGTATGACCAAAACTTTCCTGAAAAACCTGTTTTACACAATCTTTTAATCAAGTAAAGTCTTTTTTTTTTGCTCGGAAATCTTTAAAGATTTTTATAAAGTAAATGTAAGATAAACATTTACTGGACTGAAGCAACTTGAGTTTACTTGATTATTCATACATACCATTTTTTTAATGTTAAAAATTTAAACTTCTTTTTACAATTTTTTTTCCATGTTAATGTAAATGTCAAATGTGACAACAGGCTTTTGGGGAACAATTATTTGTCCATCTCTCAATTTTTTTATTGCAATGAATTGTCATATATGAGCCGTAAAAGCCTGATGTATAAATATGAACAAAATCACATATGCATATATTTGCATGTGTTTTTTGTTGAGTGTCATATTTCATACACAGACATTTCATTTGTAGATAGTTTATGAAAAATGTCGAAATTAAATTAATAAATTTTCAACATTAACAGCTAACGCTTAACAACAAATTTTGTTGTCCTATACCTTAGGATGTTGCTTAAGGTAAACCTTCTTACGTGCGACGTTAGCAGGTGCTGTCCATGGCGGTGGTGCTGAATAGGTTGATATCGATGGCTCGAGAATCGATTGTTCACTACAGGAGCTCTTTCACTGTGTTATAGAGCGAGTAAAGTATTGAGAAAGTGATGTTCATTATAAAGAAGCACTTTAGAAATATTAGAAATTGCATTTATCGGGGCTCACTGCATTTATAAAATAATCCAAATTTCAAACTAAATGCAACCTTGGATATATCTGCAACCTCATGGCCAAAAGTATTCTCCCTTAACCAGCTACATTAACTGGCTGTTTGGCTTCGCTTGCTTTTGAAAGGGTCATTTACTGTATATTATCATGTTCATATATATTATGAAGGCCTGGTCAAGCGCTGATGGGTTGGCGATGGGGATAAGTGTCCCGTCCACAAGGCCAATTACTCACGGGACACCCGCAATGGCATGGAAGCCTTGATGTGCCTCCATCTCTTCGTGCCTGGCGAAAGGCATACGTAGGCTATATAATCGGTGGCGTGACAGAGCAAGATGTTTGTGACTGAGTGAATGCACCGCCACACCGAGGTCTTACTCAGCCCATATCCATCCCCAACCACCTCCAGAAAACTCCCCACAGCATAAAAACGGAGAGCCGCCAGCAGCTGAATTTCGGGGCTTATAGGGGGTAGCTCCGTCGAGTTTGTCTCGACAAAGTTTGACCAACAAGATGCTCCCGTGGCAGGCGAAATTTTTGTAGAATTGTATCTTTTGACATGGTAGCTATTCTGACATTATTATGAAATTGTGCACATACACTAACTGGCTCCGTGGACACAGCCATCTTTGATTTGACAACTATTCGCTGTCTCGCTGCCATAGTTTGACCAAACTCCCCATCACATTCATTCCCTTTAAATATACTCTTAATTATGTGCTGCCTAATGGTTTGCCAGCCGATGTGCCTTTGTACATTATAATGGAAAAACTAACAACCATTAGTATAATGACAGTTTTATTCTTTGCATAAAAACACTTTAATTAATTGAACACTAATTCAACACTGGGTGTATTACAATTAGAATTGTAATATTTATTTGGTTCTGCACTTTTTCTTGCCACAGAATTACAATCGTATCGACTGAAATGTGAAGAAGGTTTTTGCACAGTGGTGGCCACTAGCGGAGTGAGCTGTGAACAGCGATAAGGTATAGCTAAGAGTGGTCCAGACTAACCTTACGAACGGATGACTTACAGAAGGTATACTTAACTAAGAACGTTTCGGGAAACACGTATTAATGTAAAGGTACAACTTTACATTAATAAAACAATAAAAAGGCTCTGTCCCTTCCTGTAGAGGGCGTCTGTGTTTGGGGACCGGTCTAGTCTGTCGTCTAACTCCAGACCCAAATAAAACAGACAACAAAGCATGCATAAAAAAGTATAAACTTAGAATACAAAATAAAAAACAAAAGAGTACATGTACAGAATAAACATAAGTGCATGAATGGAAATACTAGCGTTAGATGCTGGGTACCAGCATCAAATATGCAAATATACAGAGGTGTTTACGATGTGCAAATATGTAATACAATACACTAAAGATAGTGCGATTCAAAATCCAGGTATTTAAAATATGTAAAAATGTAATAAAAATACTGTAAAGATGATATAAGTCCAGTACAAAGACAAAAGTATATAGATGGCATTGGACATAAAAGACGGCAGTGCTCACCAGTTCTGTGTCCATCAATCTAGAAAGTCCATTAGCAACAGTCCAGTTCAAGTCCTGCTCACAGGGAAGAGTTGAAGAGCTGTATCCATCTTTTTCTTCAACACAGAAGTAAGCCTATGGGTGAGACTTCCGGTTCATCAGCCGCTCTAGGTAAATAACGAGGAGAATAACAATGTGCAGTAAACGGTAAAACTGTTTGCACTACAAACCAGTGTGTTCATAATTAAGATAATACATTAAAATAATATGGTAAGACACACCAATTTTCAATATCAAGCTGTAAAAGGAGCGGTTCTGTACAGCTAAAAATAGCTGGACGCGGATGAGACCGGAAACTAGACCCATAGAATTTACAAATGGCCGCACAAATGGCGCCCATTTTTACGGTAAGAAAAAGGTGGATAGCCTGAGGGACAAACGACTTCCTCAGTCTGTCTGTAGAGCAGGGCAGGGACAACAGCCTGTCACCGAAGGAGCTCCTCTGCCTGGAAATGGTTTGGTGCAGAGGGTGGTGGACATTGTCCAGGATGGACAGTATCTTGCCGAGGATCCTTTTCTCAGCTACAGATGTCAGGGTGTCCAGTTCAGCACCAACTACTGATCCAGCCTTCCTCACCAGTTTGTCCAACCACGTGGCGTCCCTCCTCTTAATGCTGCCTCCCCAGCACACCATAGCATAGAAGAGAATGCTGGCGATGACAGTCTGATAAAACATCTGCAGCAGCTTCTGGCAGATGTTAAAGGACCCCAGTCTCCTCAGGAAGTAGAGTCGGCTCTGTCCCTTCCTGTAGAGGGCGTCTGTGTTTGGGGACCGGACCATCTCTACGCAGACACCCTCAATGGACACAGGCTGCAGGTGAGGTCTGGGCCTACGGAAGTCGACCACCATCTCCTTGGTCTTGGTGGTATTGAGCTGCAGACTGTTAGACCTGCACCATGCCGCAAAGTCCCCGATCAGGGGATCAGTCCTCCTCTTCCTGTCCATTCTTTATACACCCAACAATGGCCGTGTCATCAGAGAACTTCTGCATGTGACACAAGTCCGAGTTGTATTTAAAGTCAGAGGTGTACAGGGTGAACAGGACCGGGGAGAGCACTGTTCCCTGTGGGGCTCCTGTGCTGCTAACCACAGTCTGAGAGGTGCAGTCCCTCAGCCGGACGTACTGAGGCCTTCCAGTGAGGTAATCTGTGATCCACCTCACCAGGTATGAGTCCACACCCATCATTTTCAGCTTGTCCCTCAGTAGCGGAGGCTGAATGGTGTTGAATGCGCTGGAGAAATCAAAGAACATAATCCACACAGCGTTACTGCCCCTGTCCAGGTACGAGAATGACCGGTGAAGCAGGTAGAGAATGGCATCATCCACACCCCCTTTCTCCTGCAAACGGCAGTGGATCAAGTGCATGTTGGACCTCTGATCTGAGGTGGTGTAACAGCAACTGCTCCATGGTCTTCATGACATGGGATGTTAGGGCGACGGGCCTGTAGTCATTCAGCTCCTTGGGGTGCGGTCTCTTCGGAACAGGAACGATGCAGGACGTTTTCCACTGCATTGGAACCCTCCCTACCCGCATACTCAGGTTATAGATATGCTGTAGGGGGTCACCCAGCTCCAGAGCACAGGCCTTGAGTAGCCTGGGACACACACCGTCGGGCCCGGCTGCTTTGCTGCTACGTAGCCTCCTCAGCTCTCCACTCACTTGAGCTGCTGTAAAGGTAGGCGGGGAAGGGAGGATGTTGCTCTCCCCAGAGAGTGTCAGACGGGAGGAAGTGTCAGTGGATAATGGGGAGGGTGGTTTCTTCACGTCCAGCAGTGTTGATCGAGGGAGGTGCAGGGGTGGCAGCGGGACAAGTTGCAGCAGTAGAGGCAGGGCAGTCAAACCTGTTAAAGAAGTTGTTTACCTGGTTAGCCTTCTCCCGATCCCCCTCAACTGTATCCCGTGATGGTCTTCATACCATCCCACACCTCTCTTGTGCTGTTCTGCTGCAGTTTCTGCTCCCCTTTCCTTCTGTAGGCATCCTTGGCTTCTTTCAGCTGGACTTTGAGCTCCCTCTGTACGCGTCTCAGCTCCTCCTGGTCACCATTCCTGAAGGCTCTCTTCTTTTGATTAAGGAGGTCCTTGATGTTGCTGGTAATCCAGGGTTTGTTGTTGGAAAAGCAGCGTACAGTTCTAGTAGGGACCACAACATCCATGCAGAAGTTCATGTAGTCACTTATGCAGCTGGTGATACCCTCAATGTCCTCCCCATACGACTCCTGCAGCATTCTCCAATCAGTAGACTGAAAACAGTCCCTCAGTACCTCCTCAGCCTCAGGAGACCACTTCCTAAATGAGCGTGTGGTGGTGAATTCTCTCCGTACCTTGGGCTTGTAGTGAGGGCGGAGCAGAACCAGATTGTGGTCTGATTTCCCCAGTGGTGGCAGAGGAATGGCAGTGTATGCATCCCTTACATTTGCATACAACAGATCAATAGTCCTGTTTCCTCTGGTGGAACAGTCCACACATTGGAAGAAAGCAGACAAGGAGGAGTCCAGTGTCACGTGATTGAAGTCCCCGGAAATAAACATAAAGGCTTCAGGGTGCTGTGTCTGTAGTGTGGACTGTTCAACCGAGTGGATGACGTCACACGCGACCTCCACTTGCGCTCGTGGGGGGATGTAAACACAAACGACAATGGCATGAGAAAACTCTCTGGGCATGTATTATGGACATAGTTTAATAGCCAAAAGTTCAATGTCCCTACTGCATGTTATCATCTTAACAGTGTCATGCCCTGGATTACACCATCTGTTATTAATAAACAGTGCAAGTCCCCCACCTTTGCGCTTCCCGCACGCCTTTGTGTCTCTGTCGGCCCTGACTGTAGTGAAGCCGGATAGATCCACATTAGCATCCGGGATGCTAGCGGTTAGCCACGTCTCGGTGAAACACAGCAGACTACACTCCCTGTAGATCCTCATGTTTTTCACGAGTGCAGCCAGTTCGTCAATTTTGTTGGCCAGTGAGTTGACATTCTCCATAACTACCGATGGAACAGAGGGCTTGTATCTCCACCGCTTCTCGTGGCGCCTAGCCTTCACCTTAGCGCCGGCGCGGCATCCTTGGTACGGCCGCCTCACCTCTCGTGGCAGGTGTGGGACAATGCCAACACTGGCCGCAGTCCTGAGGGCGAGCAGCCGGTCCCTCGTGTACACAAGTTTGTGGCCATTCTCCTGTTGTGGCAAATTCATATCCATAGGATATAATATATATATAATAAAAGTATGATAATAAGCACTACACAGGCGCGTAATGGCAAAGTTAAAGAGGTAAAAAAAAAAGATTAAAAAGCAACTAAGAACGCGACGCAAAGACGGAGCTACTGGAAAAGCCGCCTGCTCGCGCTGGCGCCGGAATGTGTCAGAAAGCAATTCGCATTCATCTAAAACAGCCATGCTGAGTCACTTTGTCTGGTCATTGCTCTGCAAAGATGGGAACAGCCCAAAATAAACATTGGTGAACACAATCTTTGCCAAACACATTGCAGCTCAAGACATTTATAATCAGAGAACATTCTAGAACATGTTGACATTAAGCAAGAAATCCGCTCCATGTATGATTTTTGTTCTAATAAAACATATAATTGATTTCCTTAAAACACTTGTTTTCGCAACATATTGGCACTCATCTCCCCAAACAGAAGATTACTATCACCTGCTCTCACATTACCAAACCAAACCACAGAGAAGGCAAGAGCACATGCCATGCTGTGACTGGATGAAAATCTGAAAGCGATTTCTGTCATGTGACACATGAAACCAGTCACAGTTTGAACTCTTATGAGTTTGTAGGAGCAGAAGGATCCCAAGGTCTTTATAAAAAGCACTTAAGTATTGTTAGGTTACACTTTATTTTAAGGTGTCCTTGTTACATTGTAATTACACATTTAAGTATAATTAAGTAAAATAATTAACTACATGTACTTACTATTTGGTTAGGGTTGAGGTTTGGCTTAGAGTTGCTTGTATGTTATTATGCATAATTCATTATTATAATAGTAAGTACATGTAACTTGTAACTAATACACATTCAAATAAAGTGTTATTTATTAAAATAAAGTATTTATTTAATTATTATAATGAGAACTGATTATGAACAAGATTTCTAGTAAATGTCACATTTCACTTGCAGGTTCATCACCTGTTGTATGCAGGGCTGGCAATGTCTATATTTCAGAGTTGAATAAAATAAAAGAAGCATTATTTAATTGTAATATAATATAATTAATATAAAATGACAATGCAGTTTGATTTAAAGGTGTGTCAGCCACATTGCACAGATTATGTCAATTTGTAAAGTGCTGCGAAAAGAGTAAGCACAAAGTTATTCTATATGCTACTCAGTGTGTAGAAGGAGCTGTTTGTAATTACATATCGTGCTTCATATACTAATCATTTATAATAACATGCAAGAGCCTATGTGACATGGACGCTATAATGTAAAGTGTCACCCTCTATTTCTGCCGTGACTTTGTCATGCAGGGCCGGTGACCGCACAGTTTACAAATGAGAGGACACGCCCACTGACCCCGACAGTCCAGAAATAAGTGCGTCTCCATTGGCCAATCACAGGCTGCCTAATTCATTTCGACCAATCCGATCGATCACAGTTATCGAAAACTGCTCGTCATACTCCAGTATATACAGCATGACATCAGTGTGATGTAATCCCTGGGGTCCTGGGTGCATTTAAACCCCCTTCATTCACCCTCTCCTCATTTCAAACAGAGTTTCACTCTTGCGAGCTGTGGAGCAGCAAATCTTCATTTTTCAAAAAGTGATATTCTTCAAACTCAAAGTGTCCATTATGAAGTCGCGACTACATTCGTCAGGGGACTGAGAATTAAAAACGGGGACCGGCCGCCTTGTAAACCGTAAATCGCATAATCCATCACCGTCCTGACAGAAGATCACTTTTCACAAGCATCTGTGAAAGCCTGTCTGTTTTCTTCCCAAACTCCATCCAGGTTTTGATCTGCTTCACAGCGAAGGCGCCTCTGACACTCTCCCGCGAAAGTGACGAGCTGTGAATTTCCAGCATTGCAAGTATAAAAGTCCATCATGAGCAATTACACACATTTAGAGGATCTGCCGCCACAATACTACAAGGGCACAGACTTCGGGGAAGAGGAAGAGGAGGAGATGCCAGCGACAGAGAAGGAGCTGGCCGAGGACGCGCCGTGGAAGAAGATCCAGCAGAACACCTTCACCAGATGGTGCAATGAACATCTCAAATGCGTCAATAAGAGCCTCACTGACCTCCAGAGAGACCTGAGCGATGGCCTCAAGCTCATCTCGCTCCTGGAGGTCCTCAGTCAGAAGAAAATGTACAGAAAGCATCACGCCAGACCAAACTTCAGACAAATGAAGCTGGAGAACGTGTCGGTGGCGCTGGAGTTTCTGGACCGGGAGCGAATCAAACTAGTGTCGATAGGTAAGATCCGCTTTAAACAAGAATAATCTTGATTTTTTATTTATTTTTTTTTAATTCAGTTTATTCAAACTTTGAAGGAAGAGTTGCAAATATCGTCCCAACTTCGGTGATATTTTACAACGACTTTCATTAATAACTTTAACAAACGTTATTTGATTATAGCTATAGTAACAGATCTAACAATTAAGAGATAATTATTGTGCATTCAAATAACTAAAAACCTGATGATTATAATAATCAATATAATAATAATAATAAACAAATGTAGACTCTAAAAATCTGAAACCTTTATATTAAAGGGATAGTTCACCCAAAAAGTCTGTCATCATTTATTCACCCTCATGTCGTTCCAAACCTGTTGAACACAAAAGAAGATATTTTGAAGATTGCTGGTAATCAAACAGTTGGTGGTTGCCATTGACTTCCATAGTAGGAAAAAAAATACTATGGAAGTCAATGGCAACCACCAACTGTTTGATTACCAGCAATCTTCAAAATATCTTCTTTTGTGTTCAACATAAGAAAGCAACTCATGCAGGGTTGGAACGACGTGAGGGTGAGTAAATGATGACAGAATTCTCATTTTTGGGTGAACTATCCCTTTAACTGATTTTATTCACTAATATTATAAATATGACTGAATAGAAGAGCACTAGATTAGGCTATACCAGACCAAGTGCAAGTCGTTTTTAAGTTCAGGTTTTTAAAAAGCTCCTTAATATAACAACTTGCCCCTTTTTACGTTTGAAAGCACATCAACAGCCAATCTATTTAACATTAAAACATCTTATGAATTACTTCTGATTTATTCATGACTCATTGTTTATTAATAGCTTATTAATAGAAGTGAAGTTATCACACACTAATGTGTTTTGTATCTGCACAACAGTAAGCATGACTCTGTCACAAACACACAAGCCTGCTCATAAACCTTATCAGCGGTCAAATGCTCACTGCTTTACCTCACTCTCTTAAAGTTGAGCTGTCAGAGTCTGGGAGCAGTAACGTTATATCAGCAGCATGTACAAGTAGCTCACATTGGACTTCCATGTGTCAGTGAAATGGAAAATAGTTCAGCTTGTTTGAGTAAAGGTGAAAGTTTGTATCGGATAAGCATTGCAGAGTAGCTTGTTGGAGTAGTAATGAATACTGAGTAAACTGCAATGCAGTTACCTCATTGTGATTTATGTTTAGAGCCGCTTATACAGAAAATGACTCGCTGTAAACCAGTGGTGTGAATGTGTTTAGGGGAGACCTGACTCCTTAACAACGTGAGTCTGGATGTCAGTGTTGGTACTGAGACACTGAGACAGAACTACTATTAATACAAATAGCTATTTTTTTGCACTTTTATAATCTTTGAAGTACAATGCTGTTTGAATATGGTTGTCGTTGAATATAATGGTGTATACTGTAAAAGTACCATGTTAATACCAGCTGTTAGTCCATTTGCTCACTTAGTTTCCTCTTGATTGTCTTGGACCTGTGCAGACAGCAAAGCTATTGTAGATGGGAACCTGAAGCTGATTCTGGGTCTCATCTGGACACTCATTCTCCATTACTCCATCTCCATGCCCATGTGGGAAGATGAGGACGATGAAGAGGTTAAGAAGCTCACTCCCAAACAAAGGCTGCTGGGCTGGATTCAGAACAAGGTACCGGAGCTGCCTATTAACAACTTTCACAAGGACTGGAGGGATGGCAAGGCCCTCGGTGCCCTCGTGGACAACTGTGCCCCTGGTAAGTTCACATTCTGACATAACCAAGCTTGACCAAGTTTGACTTTGGGCAGTTGTGATTGGGTGAGGAAATGCAACAATATATATATATTTTTTCAAGATTGTAAGATTTTGGGTTATAAGGTAGTTCAGATTCACTACTTAGACCATATTTCATTGTTCATTTGTGTTTACATTTTCTGGCATAAGGGCAAATACACAACATCATTTATTTAATAAATATAATATATAGTGCCAGTGCCAATATAAAATCAGTAAAGTATATAAGCTATGTAATAAATTCAATAGTAAAAATCTGAATAATGTGAGGATATGTATATCCTCTTTTTTCACTTTCCTTTTAGAGAGCTCAGTCCATTTTTGCCATTAGCAAGAACAAATATAAGTAAAACCTGTATTATAAGAATGCATAAATTAAACAATACAATAGAGAATGAGAGCTTCCTATATTTACTGCATCTAAATCATAACCTATTTTCTGAGCAACTCTTTGCTCACATGGAGGCTTACTGAGAAAAGAAGGGTAATGAACTAAAGTGTTTACTTCGGTGTAGCTGAAATGAAACAGTCCCTGCGAGACTGTCATGACCATACAGGGTGCTGCTGGCTTTTGACAACTCACAGCATAACTGTTATCATTATATATTTAGGTTACATTATAAGTCTCTTTAGACATATTTACAAACAATTTCTAAGCAACAGACCAGGTTTATGGGAGGCCTGATATCATATTTGATTTCACTTTTTTAATATATTTTCTGTGGCCTAAATCTTTAAAGGAGAACTTAAATGATACACTCGTATAATTTGAACTCTTTGCGTAGGCCTGTGCCCTGACTGGCAAACATGGGACCCCAACAAACCCGTTGCAAATGCTCGTGAGGCCATGCAGCAGGCCGATGACTGGCTCGGCGTGCCTCAGGTGAACATCCACTCAACATAAACACCACATGTTCAGCCAATAGATTTTTTACTCTACTTCAGGCTACAAGGAAGGTAGTGTCTAGGCATGGGGTTGTGTAAAATGTTAGTGGTTCCAGCAGTTTGACACAGTGCTGCCTGCTCCATTATCCTCATGGGATAAGTGTGAGATGCCACGCATGGTGTAGGGTATGTTTCATAAATTCTTGCTGACTGTTGAGGAGATGTGGGAGGGGTCTGGCTCCTAGTAAATCCTGTCCTTGACTTGTTGAAGGCTGCTCTCAAACCTCAGCACTCTGTGGAGAAATATAGTATCTGAAGAAATTGCCACTGCCTTGTGATGGTAGAACAAACGTGATGGTGAAAAGAAAATGCACTGTTATGATTCTCGTCATAAATGGGCCTTATGACTAGTTACTTCTCCAATGGAAATTTAATGTAGTGGTTTTCTGAGCACAAACATACGCAACTTAAAAGCAATGATTACTGAATAAGGACCACTATACATGCAATGCTATAATAAATCTTTGATCTATAGGTGATAGCTCCAGAGGAAATCGTGGATCCAGATGTGGATGAGCATTCAGTGATGACGTACCTCTCCCAGTTTCCCAAAGCTAAACTAAAGCCTGGAGCCCCTCTCAAGCCAAGGCAGCTGTACCCCAAAAAGGCCAAGGCCTATGGACCAGGTGAGCAAACTACAGGCTCATAAACCAAGTGCAGTTGTCTTAAAACATCACAAAAAGTGCTCTGTCAACACAAGCTCACAGAGCATTTTTGAGCTACACATAGAAATTATTAAGTTGATTGAATTTTAAAATATCAGTTATTTAGCCTTTATTTTGGTACTTTGGATACTTTGTTTGCATGCAGTCAAGCATGCAATGAGTAGATCCTGAGTATTGCTGTTGAAAGCTTGTGTATGACAGTTTTATCTGTATTTTTTTCTCATGAAAACAGGTATTGAGCCTCAGGGGAACATGGTTTTGAAGCCAGCTGTTTTTACTGTGGAAACACTGGAGGCAGGACTTGGAGAAGTGATCGTGTATGTAGAGGACCCAGAGGGTCACACTGAGGAGGTGAGACATGACAGATGTTTACGCTCTGTAATTATCGCATCAATGTGAAACAAACCATCAATGACATTTTAAACTAGAATCCGTATTTTAATTGCGTTAGGCTAAAGTTGTCCCCAACAATGACAAGAAAAGAACATTCTCTGTCACCTATGTGCCCAAAGTTGAGGGGCCCCACAAGGTAAGCATTAGTACAAGAACATGGTTGACCGTTTAGTGTCCATTTGAGCGTGTAATCTGTAAAATAATTTGCTTTCAGTGGCATGGTTGTTTATTTATTCTTATATATCACAGGTGAAAGTACTCTTCGCTGGTCAGGACATTGATAAGAGCCCCTTCATGGTGAATGTGGCAAAGGCTCTGGGTGATCCCAAAAAAGTTCAGGCTCGAGGTCCAGGTCTGGAGCCAGTGGGCAATGTGGCCAATAAGCCTACTTATTTTGACATCTACACTGCAGGTGAGGAGAACGCACAGACTTGTCTTGGAAGAGCCTTTTCTATATGAAGGTGAACTCAAGATCCTGTCTCACCATTTTCAGGTGCTGGGGCTGGAGATGTTAGTGTGGTCATCGTTGACCCTCAGAATAAAAACAACACAGTGGAAGTTCATCTGGAAAACAAGGGTGATAACATCTTCCGTTGCACCTACAAACCTCTGCATGAAGGGCCGCACACCATCCATGTGAGCTTTGCTGGGCAGCCAATACCCAACAGCCCCTTTAAAGTGCAAGTCTCTGAGGGTAAGTGTCTGATAACTTTCCTTTCTTACATATCTTGCTGTCTTATTAAGATATTCCTCAAATATCTTTAAATGTGTCAGTCATATTGGAACAGTACATGGGCAACAGTCAAAAACAGACAAAGAATCTCCCCACAACCCAAAAAACAATTGTTTATTTTGTAGCACACCCTAAACCTTCTTCTGGGGCTCCGAAGCAGGTACTCGCACTTACAAAGAAAGGTGCGCTGCCGCTCGACTTTGGCAACAGTAGGCAGCAGTATCTAAGCTTAGCTTTTTGCTTGTTCGCAGCAGCTTGATTCCTGCCATACATCAAAGCACCCACTTTGAGGCATGGTAGGAAAGAGGCAAAAGTTAGTGAGTAAGTGTGTTTGTATTGGAGGAACACAGAGCGGCAAAGACTGACAACATGAACTTATGCTTAAAGCACGGGATATTTGCCTGAGTGTCATGTAAAAAAAAAGCAGATTTTTTATATATTTTTATACGTCTTTTTGTAATAGATCATCAAAATTACCTTTCCAGTAATCAATGACCAATAATCTGGCATTATAAAGCTGATATTGTATTTTATGGATGTTCTGTGTACTGCATATTTTCATTTATCATATTTGACTCGCTCTGTATGAGGATCTGTGACAACTGAACAAAGCAGCATTGCAGTTTTCCAGTTCGTCATCAAAGCAACTCGTCAGATGCTCAGCACCTCGCTTGATCTTACTAACACTGCTTCGGTCTGTGCATTTGGAGAAGTTTTGGGCATTTTCTAATCTGTTTGCTTTGTTTTTCCCCATCAGCCAGCAATGCAAATGCCTGCCGTGCCACTGGAAGAGGACTGCAGCCTAAGGGCGTTCGGGTAAAGGAGGTGGCAGATTTCACTGTTTTTACCAAAGGAGCAGGAACTGGAGAACTGAAGGTCTCTGTTAAAGGGCCTGGTGAGTCATTTTTAAATTTGCTGTTTTTCAAGGGTGTAATTCTTAGTCTGTTTGCTCATCATTTAATACACCTGTGTTTAGAAAATGCTGACGACTGAATGTGTATGTTTTCAGGAGGTGTAGAGGTGCCTGTGAAAGTACGAGATGTTGGTGATGGAGTGTACAAGTGTGATTATTCTCCTGTTAAGCCTGGAAAATATAATGTGAACATCACATGGGGAGGCCAACCTATTCCACGCAGGTGGGAGCTAATAGGATAACCTAGTTTATCCACTGTAATACAAATATACTCACCTTTTTACGTCAAAGTTTCCAGCCCTATATTGTTTATTTTAGCCCATTTGAAGTGGAGGTCAGCAAGGAAGCTGGACCCCAGAAGGTGCGGGCTTGGGGTCCTGGCTTGAAGACAGGAATGGTTGGCAAGTCAGCTGACTTTGTTGTTGAGGCTATTGGTACAGAAGTAGGATCCCTAGGTAGGTAATTCTAGATGAGGAAGAGCATAATTAAGATTTTCTTGTATGCATGCAACAAATGTTTACATGTTATCACTTTCTTTAAAGGGTTTTCTATTGAGGGCCCCTCTCAAGCAAAGATAGAGTGTGATGATAAAGGTGACGGTTCCTGTGATGTGCGTTACTGGCCCACTGAACCCGGAGATTATGCGGTTCATGTCGTCTGTGATGATGAAGATATCAAAGACAGCCCCTTCATGGCCCATATACTTCCAGCAGCTAATGATGTCTTTCCTGAGAAGGTGATTAACATATGGAAATAATGCTCAAAGACAGTCACCTCTTATTTTCTTAACTTTTGCTGTCAGTGTCAGTGTTAATGATCTGAAGGATCTCATGTGCAGGTTAAAGCATTTGGGCCAGGCCTGGAGCCCACTGGAGTTATTGTCAACAAATCAACACAATTCACTGTTGATGCTCGACAAGCTGGCAAAGGCAGTCTGAAGATCTATGCTCAGGTGTGTCCATGTGTAATAGTCTCAATGTTTTCCTTTGGAAATGATGGCAGGCTATGGTTAAACATCAGTCCTGTAAGTAGAGTCAGCGTTACAGGGTAACAGAGGACAAGACTCATAACATGTGTACCAGTCAAACCAATGAATCATTGAAAATGAATAATTTTGTTTCTGCAAACTGGCTAAATGGTGACCTGCTGGGCTTTTCTTCTAGGACGCTGAAGGCTGTGTGATTGACATTCAGATTACTGATAAGGGAGATGGCGCTTTTGTTTGTACGTATGTTCCTACCAAACCAGTGAAGCACACCATCATAATTACCTGGGGGGAGGTCAATGTACCCAAGAGTCCCTTTAGAGTGAGTATTCCCAGTGTAGTATTTTAGTTTGCATTATGCTGTGATGGAGCAACACCATTAGATGAGTCATTGTTTGAGATTTAACATTATTGTTTGCACATTATTGCTTAAAACTCTGTCTTTTAAAGGTTCTTGTTGGTGAAGGCTGTCACCCCGACAAAGTGAAGGTCTTTGGGCCTGGAGTTGAGAAAACTGGCCTAAAGGCGAATGAGCCCACCTACTTCACTGTTGACTGCAGCGAAGCCGGCCAAGGTTTGCAAAACAGTTTATTTCTTCTCTTTATATGACACAGTAAAAGAGTGTTAGTGTTGCTAACCATTCTGACTATATTGTAGGTGATATCAGCATTGGGATCAAATGTGCCCCAGGTGTGTTGAGTCCAGCAGAGGCAGATACCGATTTTGAGATCATAAAAAATGATAATGACACCTTCACTGTCAAGTACACGCCCCCTGGCCCTGGCTGTTACACCATCATGGTGCTCTTTACAGATCAGGTAAAGCAGCCTTCTTGCTCCTTGCCAAAAACCAATTGTACACTAAGGCTAAGTGAACATCTCAAACTCTTCTCTGCTTAATGCAGGAAATCCCCAATAGCCCATTCAAAGTCAAGGTGGATCCTTCTCATGATGCTGGCAAAGTCAGGGCCGAAGGTCCTGGACTGAACAAGACAGGTGGGTGTAAGCAACAACATTGACACCTTAAGCCCCAGAGAAATGAGTTTTAATTGACACAGCCCTGTTTTACAGGCGTTCAAGTCGATATTCCAACCCATTTCACCATCTTCACGAAGGGAGCAGGAAAGGCTAAACCAGAGGTGCAGTTCAAAACTTCTGCCAAAGGAAACGCTGTTAAAGATTTTGAGATCATTGATAATCACGACTACTCCTACACTGTGAAGTACACTGCTCTCCATCAGGTCAGGGGTCACTAACATCTATTCCATTTTGCTTTTATTTTGAATGTGAATGTTATTACGATGGGAAAAGTTACGTCTCGCCAAATGCTTAATCTTCTGCAAAATAGGGTGAGATGGCTGTCATGGTCACACATGGCGGAGATCCCATTCCTAAAAGCCCTTTCAAAATCACAGTCGCCCCTCCACTCGATCTTGGCAAAGTCAAAGTTCAAGGCCTTAATGAAAGTAAGCACTTTAACTCAACAGTTAAACCTGAACTATCAACCATAAGTGCATACTGCTCCAATGCTTACTAAACTGCTATTTGTGTTGCAGAAGTGGAAGTTGGAAAGGACCAGGAGTTTATTGTTAGCACGAAAGGGGCAGGTGGACAGGGTAAGGTAAATGTGACCATAACCTCACCCTCTGGTAGACCAATACCTTGTAAGTTGGAATCAGACAAGACCAAAGAGGCCACCTGTGTGAAATACATCCCACCCGAAGAGGGTCATTACAAGGTGGACATCAGCTATGATGGGAACCCCGTTCCAGGAAGTCCCTTCGCTGTAGAGGGACTCATGCCTGCTGATCCCTCAAAGGTAAGATATTGGGAATTACTTATTGGGAATAATAGGTTTCTTTTAGAGATTCAGAGATCGACCAGCCAGGGACTGGAATTAGCCGATTTTCCACATGATTGGACCGGTGTAAACATGTTTTGCAATTGAGAGAGGATTTTACTTGCCCAACCATACAGGAAATCTGATTAAAACGTCAATAACAAAAATAACTAGGAAAGCACTGAAACTTGGCCATCAAATTTTTTTGCGCGAGAATGATTAAGATTTTATTGTATTCAGTGTAAACAGCGAATTATAATGTATTTATGTTGTGCAGATGAGGCTCATGCAGCCTGAATAAGAGAGACTCATGCAGAAATCAAAACAAATGAGCAACACAGAAAGTTATTATGGAGCCCAGTAGGGAAAAAAACAATCCGTGGCAATGGTTTTGAAATTCGTCCTTTCAATTTATAAACCGTACTCACAAATTCTTGAAACTGTTCCCTCGGTTTAACAAATCGTGCCCACAGATTAATAAACCGTACCCACGAATTTCCAATCCGTGCGCTCAGATTTTGTAAACCGTACCTTCGGTTTTTCAATCCATACCCACAAATTCATAATCCGTGTGCACGCTTTCACCATCTATTCCCACGGGATTGTAAACTGTACTCACAGATTTGTGGCCCCGCCCCCAGTCTTTGCCGGCAGATTCAACCAGGCCACCTGTTTAGGTGCGGGATGCATTGTATTGTGTTTAAACTTTATTTTTCATAGTATATGAGACCATGATCCACACTCACAAAATAGTCTTCTTTTTAGCGTTTATTTTACATTAATCACCAGGATAAAACACCATCACCTGTGATTTAACTATTGATGATTAATGTAAAATAAATGCTAAAAAGAAGACTATTTTGCGAGTGCGGATCATGGTCTCATATAAGTAATTGAATAGATTAACGCACCAAAATAAAATATTAGGCTAAGTGACGGAAGAGCGCGGTGCAAATGAGAAGTTAAAACGCAATACAAAACAAATGATGTACACGTTATATTTTCATTCAATTGCGCTCTGGCTGAATGCAATGCTATAATAGGCCTAGTTATTTAAAAATAACATTAACCAGTGAAGCCTGTTACATGCATCTAACTCTGGAGGAAAAAGCTTAGTATAATAAAATTACCAAAACAAGTCTTCATGTTAAGAATGAATAGTACACAAACACATTTCCAAATCTGTAAAAGGTTATTTAAAAAAAAAAAAACATTCATGAATTATTTTATGATAAACATTTTACTGTCTTAAGTGCATTCATTTATAGTTATAAATTAATATAATAATAATAACAATAATAACATCAACAATAATAATAATAATAATAGTAATTATTATTATTATTATTTTATTGTTATTACTAGGCTATTGTTATTATTACATTTAGACTACATATGCATCTAGAAGAAGCTTTTATCCAAAACGACTTACAAAAGAGGAACGAAGCAATTAGTCAAAATTCAGTCACAACACAATGTTTTTTAGACAATAATAATAAAGTTCTAAGATTTTCACAAATAAACACTAAAAGATTTTGACGCACATCATTCTTATTAAGTAATTGTATTCCACCTCGTACCCGCTACAGTAAGCAGTTAAGACAATTTGATGTATTCCACTTAATAATGCACAATAAAACAATATACAATAAGATTCGTTAACACGTGGCCTACCTGGGAGCTTGCTGTTCTTCTAAGATGAGTCCGTGAGTACAGTTTACAAACCCGTGGGAATGGATTGTGAAAGCGTGCACACAGATTATGAATTTGTGGGTACAGATTAAAAAAAGGTACGGTTTACAAAATCTGAGCGCACGGATTGGAAATTCGTGGGTACGGTTTATTAATCTGTGGGCACGATTTGTTAAACCTAGGGAACAAAAAGATTTTAAAAATCTTGAGTACGGTTTATAAGTCTTCCCGGGCTCCGTACGTTATAGATGCATACTGCGGTGAAAAAAGAAAAGAAAGAAAGCAACATAAAAACAATATATAAACAATGTGACATTGATTTTATATAATAGACAAGAATTTAATTTAAGTGACTTGCTTTTTAGACACAATATTGACTGTTTTTGCTAAATTTCGCTGATGAAAATAGTTCCATTTCCTTACTGAATGAATCCACATTTTTGAACGAATCTAGTAAGTCAATGATTCAGTAACCCATTCATAAAGAGTTGTCTCGTTTCTGAATGAATCAGCTGTTTGAACGAATTGGTTGAATGAATGACTCACTCATTAAAACAGTATTTTGCCACCACCTACTGGAGGTTTTATTTCTACCTTTTAAGTAGAGTTGTTTAAGTGAAAGAACATCTGTAACTTAGTCCAGATTTGGGGAATTGTAATGTTTAATAATTTATTTTATTATGTAAATAATTTTTTGCATTGAACAAAAGTATAGATTATGATAAATATATGCTGTCACTTATAGTTCTTAGAAAGAAAATCGGAACAAAAATTCTTCAGTTCCCCTTCTAAATTTGGTAAATTCTTACAAAAAAATCAGAAATCAGAATCGTCCAAGAAAATTGCAATCGGTGCATCTCTAGTTTCTTTGCAATATTATATGAGCTCTATCATTTCACGTTACTGGATTTCCCACTAGGTTCGTGCATATGGACCAGGACTTAAGGGTGGTGTTGTGGGTCAGCCAGCAGGGTTTACTATTGACACGAAAGGAGCTGGTGCTGGTGGTCTGGGTCTAACACTGGAAGGCCCCTGTGAGGCTAAGATTGAGTGCCAAGACAACGGTGATGGGACCTGCTCTGTTGTCTACCTGCCCACAGAGGCTGGTGACTACAACATCAACATCCTATATGGGGAAGCTCATATCCCCGGCTCTCCTTTTAAAGCTGCTGTCAAGCCAGCTCTGGATGCTGGCAAAGTTATAGTGAGTGGACCAGGAGTGGAGCGGGCTAAAGCTGGTGAGGTGGCCACTTTCACAGTGGACTGCAGTAGAGCCGGGGAGGCTGAACTCACCATTGAGATTGTGTCGGATTCAGGGGCTCAAGCTGAAGTTTGCATTCAAAAGAACAATGATGGGACATTTTCTGTCACCTACACCCCTCTCTTTCATGGCGTACACACCATCACCATTAAATATGGAGGTCAGCAGGTGCCCAAGAGCCCCATACGTGTTCAGGTGGAGCCATCTGTGGACACAAGTGGGATTAAAGTGTACGGACCAGGAGTTGAACCCAGAGGTAGAAACTTTAATGACAGCTTTTTGTCCTTACCTTTATCAGTTATACCTCATTGTCCTGTTTTTCTGTCACTCAAGGGGTCCTTAAGGAGGTGACCACACACTTCATTGTGGATGCCAGGGCCCAGACTAAGACCAAAGGAAGAAATCATGTTAAGATTTGCATCATCAGTCCATCAGGCACAAACACAGACAGCAGGTGCCCAAGAGCCCCATACGTGTTCAGGTGGAGCCATCTGTGGACACAAGTGGGATTAAAGTGTACGGACCAGGAGTCGAGCCCAGAGGTAGTATTTGAAAACTTTAACCACAACTTTCTGTGATTACCTTTCCAACCACAACTTAGTTATACCATATTTTCCCATTTTTCTGTCACTCAAGGGGTCCTTAAGGAGGTGACAACACACTTCATTGTGGATGCCCGAGCCCAGACTAAGACCAAGGGAGGAAATCATGTTAAGATTCGCATTATCAATCCATCAGGCGCAAACACAGATGCATATATCACTGATAAGGGTGACGGCACATACAGAGTGGAATACACTGCTTTTGAGGATGGTACGTCATGAAAACACTGAACAAATGAGTTTAAGGGAAAAAAAGTGAAGGCCTTCAGAAAAGTGTTTGAATTATTTGGTAACACTTCAGTTTAGGGACCAGTTCTCACTATTGACTAGTTGCTTATTAGCATGCATATTACCAGCATATTGGCTGTTTATTAGTTACTTATAAAGCACGTATTAATGGCTTATTCTGCACCATATTGTACTTGACTATATTTTACTCTTGATCATATTTTAGATCTCTTAATCTTACCCGATACCTAAACTAAACAATTACCTTACTGACTATTAATAAGCAGCAAATTAGGAGTTTATTGAGGCAAAAGTCACAGTTAATAGTTAGTTAATAATGAGAACTGGTCCCCAAACTAAAGTGTGACCAATTATTTTATATATAAATACAAGTGAATGCAAGTTGTAGGTTTTCACAGTAGATATGTAGTAGATGGTGAAGGAATCCTATCAGAAACAGATGCTTGTATGTATATAATAAATCTGGGATTGGGTATGTATAAAAACAGACCATGGCATGTTTTTAGAAGCTTTCAGAGCTTAAGGGGAACTGAATGAGAGCATATGACAGATGCAGGGAGAGTTTCTAAATAGGAAATGCATTATAAAAAGAGATCATTAAATAGTTGTGTGCCTGTCTTGGGCCTGCCACACAGTTGTACAGAAATACAGCTTGTATTAATACTAGCGACAGCTGCAGTTCACAGTTAAAACAGAGCAGATAGCAAAATCTATATGCTATAAAACTCTGAATATTAACTAGACTATAACTATAGAAAAACATGTTTACCACAGCTGTATCTTATGAAGTAAGCATAAACCAGAATTCTTTCAATTAAAGCAATTCTTTGATTTGTGTAGGTTTGCACCTGATCGAGGTCTTTTATGATGATGTTGCTGTTCCCAAGAGCCCCTTTAAGGTGTCAGTTGTGGAAGGTTGTGACCCAACACGTGTTCGAGCTTATGGCCCGGGCCTGGAAGGTGGGCTAGTTAACAAACCCAACTGCTTCACAGTGGAGACAAGGTATGGGGTCTATACTTTAAGCATATAATCATTGGTGCCTGACGAGAAAATCATATTTGCTTTAAAGATGGATTATATTTGAGTTATTTATGTCTCATCGTACATCCATGTTTATGATTTTAAGGGGCGCTGGGATGGGTGGTTTGGGCTTGACCATTGAAGGAGCATCAGAAGCCAAAATGTTCTGTAAGGACAACAAAGATGGTAGTTGCAGTGTTGAATACATGCCTTTCACTGCTGGAGACTATGATATTAATATCAATTACGGAGGCCAGCCTATTCCAGGTAGAATATCTAAATACCTATAAATACATCAATTACCTATAGAATATTACTGTATTATCTTGTATAGTTGGTTAGTAACTGTATAGTTCTATAGCTGCTTTATTGCTGCTGCTTTATTTTTTGGGGGAGTTTAGAGCTGTGTTCTTCTTCTGCTGTTCTCAGGCAGTCCATTCTGGGTGCAGGTTAAGGATGTGGTGGATGTCAGTAAGGTGAAGTGCTCAGGTCCTGGACTCGCTAACAGAGTTACCGCACATGCTCCACAAACCTTCACTGTGGACAGCAGCAAAGCAGGAGTGGCTCCTCTAGAGGTGCAGTTGTATGGACCAAAAGGTACATAACATAAACCCGTCCAGTCCACTATGAATATACTCTGTGCCTAATCACTATGAATATACTCTGCGCCTAGCACACTAAATAAATTGTACTGGAGATTAACTGTAGAAAACTCTATGCTCAATACTTACCCCTGAACAATGGTCTTTCCCTTCGAAATCTTGAACATGTTCGTCTTACAGGAACCCTGGAGCCTGTAGTTGTTAAAAACAACCGGGATGGAACACATACTGTCAACTACACCCCTGCACAGGAGGGGCCACACACTGTGTCTGTCAAATACGCCAACCAAGAGGTACCTAACAGGTAAGATCATAAGTCATGCATTTTAAACTGTATTTAATTGTCATCTTATGACAGTAATAAAAACATAATCAATTCATGTCTCTTTCGCTTTGTGGTTGTTAACAGTCCATTCAAAGTCAATTCAACCCCCACACATGATGCCAGTAAGGTGCGTGCTAGCGGGCCCGGTCTGGACACTAAAGGAGTGGCTGCCAGTCTTCCGGTGGAGTTTACCATTGATGCTCGTGATGCAGGAAAAGGCCTTCTGACAGTTCAAATCCTTGTAAGCCTCTCTTCTTATATGGAAAACCTCAAAACAAGGCATATATTACCAAAGTGCCACATTTAAACATTGTTTCACATTTAAACATTTAGGACCCAGAGGGAAAGCCAAAAAAAGCCAGCATTCAAGACAACAGAGATGGAACCTACACTGTATCTTATGTGCCAGACATGACTGGCTGCTACACCATAACCATTAAGTACGGTGGAGATAACATCCCATACTCACCTTACAATGTCCAAGCCTTTCCCACTGGTGATGCCAGCAAGTGCCTGCTCACAGGTATTGTTTCCATTTTGGTGCTTTCAATGTTTCGCGGTTTCTTTTCGCAACTCTGGTTTTACTAAAATATGCTTGCTTTTTATTTTCAGTGTCTATTGGAGGACATGGTGTTGGTAAGAAATCAGGAAATTTATTTAAGATAGTTTAATTAATTATTGTATAATGGTGGAATATTTTCTGCCATTATAAATGTTCTACCATTACACCAAGTAATACGTTTCCAAGGTTTAATTCTTTGGTTTTAATAATATTTTTATTTGAGCAGAAAGCCTTGGGCCCAATATTAAGATCGCAGAAGAGACATTCATCACTGTGGATGCCAAAGCTGCTGGAAAAGGGAAGGTGACATGTACGGTTCTGACCCCTAATGGCATGGAGCTGGATATGGATGTTACAGAAAATCCAGATGGCACCTTCGACATATATTATACTGCACCCGAGCCAGGAAAATATGTCATCACAATCCGCTTTGGAGGGCAACACATTCCTAAAAGCCCTTTTCAAGTCACGGTGAGTGATATTACTGAACAGGTGTGTCAGACTGTGTATCACTGCCATGATAACGCCATGATAGATAGAGCTACTGATACTGATACCAGGGACATTACAACAGAAAGGGATTTGAATGAGATGGTTAAAATATTCAGTGTTGAAGTGGTGGAAAGACAACAGCACACTGTTTGAAACATTGTGGTTTGTTGATTGTCTTTCTTGTGTTATCTCAGGCTACGGATCAGCCTGTTGTACCGAGAGATGACACAAAGCCCATGTTTCAGCCGCTGAACTTAGTTATCCCATTCACTGTCCAGCAAGGAGAGCTCAGCGGTAACATCTTTAATCATATTAATTTAGAGTAGAAAATGTGACTACTCTTATGTACTGTTTTCTGAAGTGCACCATGTTTGTTTTATTTGCAGGGGAAGTGCGTATGCCTTCTGGTAAGACAGCTCGTCCTTTCATCAGGGACAACAAAGATGGAACAGTCACCGTGCAATTTCAGCCTACAGAGAGAGGCCTGCATGAAATGGATATAAAGTATGATGGCAACCACATCCCAGGTTGGACTCCATTTTGGTATTATGTGCGAAATGGCCAAAAAAGGGTTTGGACACACAAGCCATAGTTAAAATATGTAAATACAAAGTTCTGGCATGAAACTCTAGATGGCGCAGTCTGATCAAACTCGATCTGACATAATGACATCATTATCACATGGCGCAGCTGATTGGTTCTTTTTGTATCAGCAGCCAATGAGCACGCTGCTCAACATTCAAATACTTGGCTAGTGCTTGCTGTAGCAGTTGCAGCACGCTTCAGAAACCCTCCACCTCCCCAGCTCCACCTGTATAGATCTGCTATGGGGTATTCATGTATGCTAAATGGGGGTTATTTTATATATGTTATATGTTCAGCAGCAGTATTTCTTACATGCTCACAGCAGCATGTTGTGGATGTGTTGGCCGTAGCAAGTCTCGGTATTAGCTCTGCTGCAGCAGCAGCAGCTGCATAGCAGATCTATTCTGCCTAGACCAAACACATTAACATTGTCATGTACATTACCATGCCTATGCCTAGGAGAGTTGTCATGACAGAACTTTTATTTGATAATATTAAATTAATTGGCATCTGCAAACACACAATACTTGCAGAGTTTCACGTGTTAATGGCGAATCTAATAACATGAAATACTTTTATGTGGCTAAGGTGTTCAAATTGACATATTAAAGGGGTCATATGACGTTGCTAAAAAAGAACATTATGTTGTGTATTTGGTGTAATGAAATGTGTTTATGCGGTTTAAGGTTAAAAAAACACATTATTTTCCA
>NW_015552696.1:75407-75906 GCF_001515605.1 Sinocyclocheilus anshuiensis | reverse complement strand
CCCTCCACCTCCCCAGCTCCACCTGTATAGATCTGCTATGGGGTATTCATGTATGCTAAATGGGGGTTATTTTATATATGTTATATGTTCAGCAGCAGTATTTCTTACATGCTCACAGCAGCATGTTGTGGA
Organism: Sinocyclocheilus anshuiensis; assembly: GCF_001515605.1. Taxonomy (NCBI): domain Eukaryota; kingdom Metazoa; phylum Chordata; class Actinopteri; order Cypriniformes; family Cyprinidae; genus Sinocyclocheilus; species Sinocyclocheilus anshuiensis. Next base: position 75,774 of record NW_015552696.1, on the reverse strand, counting down.
TGTGTTGGCCGTAGCAAGTCTCGGTATTAGCTCTGCTGCAGCAGCAGCAGCTGCATAGCAGATCTATTCTGCCTAGACCAAACACATTAACATTGTCATGTACATTACCATGCCTATGCCTAGGAGAGTTGTCATGACAGAACTTTTATTTGATAATATTAAATTAATTGGCATCTGCAAACACACAATACTTGCAGAGTTTCACGTGTTAATGGCGAATCTAATAACATGAAATACTTTTATGTGGCTAAGGTGTTCAAATTGACATATTAAAGGGGTCATATGACGTTGCTAAAAAAGAACATTATGTTGTGTATTTGGTGTAATGAAATGTGTTTATGCGGTTTAAGGTTAAAAAAACACATTA
>NW_015552696.1:64114-75287 GCF_001515605.1 Sinocyclocheilus anshuiensis | reverse complement strand
TGTTCTGGAACAGTGTTGTAAATACAACTTAACCACTGATTTCTAGTCATGTCCTCTTTTGGAAGGCCAAACAAAGTAGTTTCGCTTTCACAACGAAATACACAGCGTTTCCACGACATGGCGGCGGCAACAATACTACAGCGAGAATCAAAGTTACACCTTCTTTCTTTTCGTGAACATTTGGGTGGTGTTATGCAAATCTTCCCACACAGTGACGTAGACATGTGGGGGCATGTTTAAACGAGGCGTTTTAGGAGGGTGTGGACGAGTCTTAACTTTTATAAAGAATTATCTCTTTGGGTTTGAGACTTTAGTCTTTGCAACTTTAGGGATCTTATCTATTCACGAACAGCTTGTAACACTCCAAAGAGAAAGGAAAACTTGAAATCGCATCATATGGCCCCTTTAAGACCACTGTAATTTTCATTTAACATCCATGGAATGATACATTGCACCAAGCTTGTTACAGAATCATGACTTGAATGCAATTATGTTCACAGGAAGCCCTTTGCAGTTTTATGTAGATGTAATGAACAGTGGAATGGTCACAGCCTATGGACCTGGTCTGTGCCATGGGACAGTCAATAAACCAGCCACTTTTACTGTTGTTACCAAGAATGTTGGACAAGGTACAAAAAGGTTTTGCTTTGCATCAAAGCAAATGTAAATATTTTTTATAAAAAAAAAAGAAAACGTAACAATTAGTCCATTTTGTTTGCCCTTTACAGGTGGTTTGTCCCTTGCTGTAGAGGGTCCATCTAAAGCAGAAATCAGTTGTAAGGACAATAAAGATGGCACCTGCACTGTGTCTTACTTGCCCACTTCACCTGGCGATTACAACATCATCGTCAAGTTTGATAACAGTCATATTCCTGGCAGCCCCTTCACAGCAAAGATCACTGGTATGACAAGCACTCTGACCTGGCAAAAATAGCTAAACTCTTGCACATGGTGACTTACCATCTTCTCTGTTAATGTGTCATGTCCATGTAGGTGACGATTCACTCCGAAGATCTCAGATGAACGTTGGCACGGCCGCAGATGTCTCACTGAAGATCACAGAAACAGACCTGAGCTATCTGACAGCTAGCATTAAAGCTCCATCAGGAAAGGAGGAACCGTGCCTGCTGAAGAGACTGCCCAACTGGCACATTGGTAAGCACGTAAAAGGCCATAAAATGCTTTCTGCATATACTACATTTGCATTAAATAATCTCTGCTCTCCTTGCCTCACTAGGTCTCTCGTTCACCCCAAAGGAAGTGGGGGAGCATGAGGTCAGTGTGAGGAAGAGTGGGAAACACGTGAACAACAGCCCTTTTAAGATTATGGTAGGGCCATCTGAAATCGGGGAGGCCAGCAGGGTCAAGGCTTTTGGTAAAGGTCTCGTTGAAGCACATACCTTTGAATTGGCCGAGTTCTTTGTGGACACTAGAAATGCTGGTATGTTGTTGCAGTTCTTTTGCACTTAGAGTTGTTTACGCATGATTTCAAACAGTGTTGGGGAAGTTACTTTTAAAAGTAATGCATTACAATATAGCGTTACTCGCTAAAAAGTACCTCATCTGGGGTTGCTTGTTTGTTTTTAATATAAAATAAAGTTCTGTTTTGGCAAATGTAAAAGTCCTTTCACACCAAAAGTGAAAAGAATAAGCCTCAGCAGCAGAAAATGTAAATTCACATCTGTACAGTAGAGGGCGCAGCCAAACAAACCTTTCAACTTCTGGACTGCATTAAGAATAGGATGCAAAAGAATAAAGTGCACCACTGTTTATCTAAAGTCATTTTTGCTTATTAGTATGGTTGAACTGGATCATCGAAGGTCAGCAGCAAAGACAATGATTAATAAAATTAGATTAAATACATAAAGATATTTTCATGTAAATTAAAAAATAATGCGTTACTTTACTAGTTACTTAAAAAAAGTAATCTGATTACATAACTTGCGTTACTTGTAATGCATTACCGCCAACACTGATTTCAAATTTAAACCTAATGCAATACCCCTAATTAAAATGATTTTCACACCATCTTGGTTTTAAAGGATATGGAGGACTTGGATTGTCAATTGAGGGTCCAAGTAAAGTGGATATCAATTGTGAGGATATGGAAGATGGAACGTGTAAAGTGACATATTGCCCCACTGAACCGGGCAACTACATCATCAACATCAAATTTACAGACAAACACATACCAGGTTACTTTTCAGTGTTTCTTTACAACGATATACTCATGTAGACTGGCAGTTGACAATAGTAGAGATTTGTAACAGTTTGTTTGCTCGTCCCACTCCGTAGGAAGCGCTTTTACAGTGAAGGTAACAGGAGAAGGAAGGATGAAGGAGAGTATAACGAGAAAACGGCAAGCTGCCTCTGTTGCCTCAGTAGGCAGTGCATGTGACCTAAACCTCAAAATCCCAGGTAAAAACAATTGTTAGTATATACGATTTTTAAAAAAAAAGGATTTAAATGGAATGCAATAAACTGTTACAGAGTTAGCCAGGGTGTCTGAAAACGTTTTAAACAACTAAAGTTTCCGAAAATCTCTCCAATGCATTTCTACACAGGAAACTGGTTTCAGATGCTGTCAGCACAGGAGCGCTTAACTCGTACCTTCACACGCAGTAGCCACTCTTACACACGTACAGAACGCACAGAAATCAGCAAGACCCACGGAGGTGAGACTAAGCGGGAGGTACACGTAGAAGAGAGTACACAGCTTGGCGGTGACCCTTTCAGAGATGTTTTTGAGTCCTTACTGGGAAGAGAACGACTGGGTAGCTTTGGTGCAGTAAGGCAAGAGGGTAAGGATAAACCATTATTAAGCTCCCTCCCTCCCTAAAACACCCCCAGCTTTTGTTTTATTGGTTACCTTCATTGGTTTTCCCATTTCCAGCTGACACAGAGATTCAGGGAATGACAGCCCAGGTGACCAGCCCTGGTGGAAATGTAGCCGATGCAGAGATTGTTGATAGCGGGAACAGTACCTACAGAGTCCGCTTCGAACCTGCTGAAATGGGTTCTCACACGGTCAACGTCAAATACAGGGGTGAGCATGTCCCTGGAAGTCCCTTCCAGTTCACAGTTGGGCCCCTTGGGGAAGGAGGCTCTCACAAGGTCCGGGCTGGAGGCACAGGCCTAGAGAGAGCTGTCGCAAAAGTTCCTGGTATGTTTTAAACACGTTTTGTTTTCTTCCGATTTTTTGTATTGACAAATACTGTGATAGATTTTCCTCTCATCTTCTGCATCTCTCTTTTCATTACTCTGTGATAGCTGAATTCAGCATTTGGACAAGAGAGGCTGGAGCAGGCGGTCTGTCCATTGCTGTTGAGGGTCCAAGTAAGGCTGAAATCTCCTTTGAAGACAGAAAAGATGGATCCTGTGGTGTTATTTACATTGTGCAGGAGCCAGGTGAGGTTTACAACAGAACTCGCTATGATTTGAGTTATACCTATTTTGCAAATCCAGTTGAAATCATTGCGCTCCCGTTCTCCATTTCTTCTCTCAGGTGACTATGAAGTTTCCATCAAGTTCAATAACGAGCATATCCCAGATAGCCCCTTCATTGTTCCTGTTGCTACATTGTCTGATGATGCACGTCGACTTACTGTTACAAGTCTTCAGGTATAAGCTCCACGGCTAAGCACAACCGCTCTATGCCTTGCAGAACAAACAGGAATGCTTAGATCATATGTGACCCTGGAGCACAAAACCAGTCATAAGTAGCAGGGGTATATTTGTAGCAATAGCCAACAATACATTGTATGGGTCAAAATTATTGATTTTTCTTTTATGCCAAAAATCATTAGGATATTAAGTAAAGATCATGTTCCATGAAGATATTTTGTAAATTTCCTACTGTAAATATATCAAAACTTAATTTTTGATTAGTAATATGCTTTACTAAGAACTTCATTTGGACAACTTCAAAGATGATTTTCTCAATATTTAGATTTTTTTTTGCACCCTCAGATTCCAGATGTTCAATTAGTTGCATCTCGGCCAAATATTGTCCAATCCTAACAAACCATACATCAATGGAAAGATTATTTATTCAGCTGTCAGATGTATAAATCTCAATTTCAATTAAATATATTAAAACTTAATTTTTGATTAGTAATATGCATTGCTAAGAACTTCATTTGGACAACTTCAAAGATGATTTTCTCAATATTTAGATTTTTTTTTGCACCCTCAGATTCCAGATGTTCAATTAGTTGCATCTCGGCCAAATATTGTCCAATCCTAACAAACCATACATCAATGGAAAGATTATTTATTCAGCTGTCAGATGTATAAATCTCAATTTCAATAAATTGAACCTCATGACTGGTTTTGTGGTCCAGAGTCACATATTACAAATGATGGTAGTAACTACAGCAACAGTAAAACACAAGCTTGCCAGAACAACTCTTTTTGCTCTTTTGAGTCATGGCTGAGTTATCTTTATCCATGAGCTGTAATTGGACTCCATGTCTATCCAGGGCCATGCTATTACTTTATTGAGCAGGGATTACGTGTTCTATCTATTTATCTACCCATCTGTCAATCTCTCTGTCTGGGCATGAATGTATTGCTGTGCATTTGAGTGGGAAATCAAACTTTCATTCCTCTTTTCACGTGCAGGAGAAGGATTTGAAGATTAATCAGGAAGCCTCATTTGCGGTTCAGAGGAATGGGGCGAGAGGTGTCATAGATGCAAAAGTTCACGCCCCCTCTGGTGTAGTAGAGGAGTGTTATGTGACTGAACTGGATAGCGGTGAGTTGTAGACCTGTTGATTTTTTGTTTTAAGAACACTGCTGTCATGCATTCAAATATGGCGAATGTAACTTTCATTGAATAGGCAACACTTAATTGTTCTAACATCATGATTCCCTCCTTTTCATAGACAAGAATGTAATTCGCTTCATTCCACGTGAGAATGGTGTTCATTCCATTGATGTGAAGTTCAATGGAAGCCATATACCAGGAAGCCCATTCAAAGTACGTGTCGGAGAAGCAGAAAGCGTTGGAGATCCAGGAATGGTGACTGCCTTCGGTCCAGGACTTGAGGGTGGACGCACAGGTACTGGTGCAGGATTTAGTATAAAGTTGCTGTAGGTTTTCTTGCTCAGTCAGTTCTACATTACTAGCTGATCCAACTGTAATCTTGTGTTCTTACCATTCTGTAGGGGTCCCCTCTGAGTTTGTCGTTAACACATGCAAGGCTGGTTCAAGTGCCTTATCTGTTACTATTGATGGTCCCTCAAAGGTCAAAATGGACTGCACTGAGTGTCTAGAAGGTTACAAAGTCTCTTATACACCGATGGCGCCAGGAAACTACCTTATATGCATCAAATATGGTGGTCCACAGCATATTGTTGGCAGTCCCTTCAAAGCAAAGGTTACAGGTAGGATTGATTAAACTTCCTTCTTCAATGTAAAGGAATGTCCCGACTTTTTTGTTGGTAATCAATATTATGCCCCAAATGCTGTTAATTGAACCAGGAACTATTTATTATTATTTAAATTCATCAGACTTCCAGTGTATTTTTTTCAGGTATATAATATTTGTGCAATTGCAAGAGTTGTGGCCGTGGATGTAAACACGTCTGTCTTTTGCTGTAGGTATGCGTCTGTCTGGAGGCCACAGTCTACATGAAACTTCATCAGTCATTGTGGAGACGGTTACCAAAACCTCAAAGATGGCAGGAGCTTTCAGCTCTCTGTCCAGCTCCAAGTCAACATCAGATGCCAGTAAGGTTGTATGTCATGGTGCCGGCCTCTCCAAAGCCATCGTGGGTCAGAACACTTTTTCCGTTGACTGTAGTAAAGCAGGTAAAATAAAGCCGATAATGGTATAGCACCAACAAAATACAGATATACAGGATATTTATTTTGGTTTTTTTTTCCCTTTAAGGAACAAACATGCTAATGGTTGGCATCCATGGTCCTAGAACTCCATGTGAAGATGTGGCTGTTAAACACATGGGAAACAAGCTTTACAATGTAACCTACACAGTGAAGGAGAAAGGAAACTATGTTGTTATTGTCAAATGGGGGGATGAAACTGTACCAGGAAGTCCCTTCCATGTGAGTGTTCCCTAAACATGCTTATACCTCTAGATTTCCTAATCAAGAAAAAAACAAACAAAACTACTGAATCGAACAACAGTTGCTACATTTAGGAGAGGAAAAAAAACCCTATATATATTTACTTTCTCGCTGAGGAAAGCTTTATGACAGAGGCTGATCTTAGAAGGTGCTGTCTTTTATTTAATGTTAACCTGTTTGATGCAAATGCATTTTGGATACCACAATGTACCATTTATCATGAAAAGAGAGAAGATTTGTATTTAATAAAAAGGAATAACGGAACAGTTCAATTAAATGTCAATGAATGCCACTTTTGTTTAATCACCAAAAGAGGAAATGTATATTTTACAGAGGGAGATTTATTGTTCTGAAGGGCACTTTTGTTGGTCAGGGGAAATCATAGCAATATGATTTTGTGTTCTGACGTTTTCAACAGTGTATAGATGTATCCAGTGCTTTTATATGCTTTATAGAATGTAATTTTGTTATCTTAACCAATTATTTAATATGCATTTGGAAACGTAAATAAAGAATAAAACTAAGTGTGTTGATTTTTTTCTGTTCACAAAAAACAAAACAGCAAATATTTTATGTATTTGTGTCATGTATTCAGTCATATAATGTATTCAGTTTAATGTCTTAATATTAATGTATAGTAGTCACTCTGTATTCTCAGGTGAATCCTATATTTGTTTTAGTCCTGAAAATATCATTTTAGGTTTGTATTAGCTATACAGTATACATATCTACCATTAACATTTGAAATTAGAATGCAGAGCAGTATGCAAACCAGTTATCTGTCCTTTTTCAGGACAGATAACTGGTTTGCATACTGCTCTGCATTCTAATTTCAAATGTGCATTTCTCTCTTAATGTGTTATTCATATTGAATATGATATTGGGTGAACCCAGTTTGTCAAATCGACCTGTTCTCATCAGTCTGCGTATAAATAACACGACTTTACACTTTCTAATTGCGTGTAATGCATACGCCAAATGCCAATTTTGCGTGCATATGATACGCCAATCCTTCACATTAACTTCGGTGGAGAGCAGATGCGTCCAAATACCACGCGTCATCTTCAGCGGCAGTGACGTCACCAGCGAGGCTCGGTTCGTCCAGTTCACCTGATGCGCGTACACCTTCAAGCAGGTAAGGGCAACGATCTTTTTTTGTAATGAGATCATGTGGTTAACGGTATTATTTTAATTATTTCAGTGTTTCTGCATCATGTTACATGGGGTCGTGTTAAAATGGTAGCGTATGCGTTCAAATTATGGAACAGTGGGCTGCTCAGGGTCTTCAGCTTTTAGACATGGCTGATGACAGCACAATAAATCAACCAACCCGGTATCTACAGCATTGATGTTGATCTCTCAAAAGACTCTTCAAGTCAAATCATTTTTCACATATGCATCTTTTTATAGCTCCTAGAATGAGCAAATCAGCTGTGCATCATCTCTGGGATTTGGGCAGAAAATGACTGAATATGGTGAGTACTGACACCTGCACCTGTATTCACCAACACCATTTCTCTGGAGTTAATGTTGACTTATTGTTTTGTCTGTTTGTTTGAAGGAAGATGAAGCCAGTTGATGAAGATATCAATTCAATGGCCACCAAGTACTGCACTGCTGCCTGAACCCATCAGTTATCTGCTGTGAAGACTGCATTCACAAACAGCTCTACTGTGACAGCGCAGATGTTAAGTAAATTTCACAACTGAACAACTGCAAGATAGTTGTGGAGGGATTCTTTTGGCCCATACCTCCAACAAGAATCAATGGTAAGTCCAGAGCAACAATTAGAAATAAAAATACTATATATTGTTTACTGATTTACCACACCCTAAATACATGTTTTGTCTCTCCAGGACATCTACACCAGGTGGTGTGTGAGGAGGACCGTCAGAGACTCCAGCCACCCGAGCCATGGACTGCTCTCACCGTTACCATCAGGCAGATGTTATCGCAGAACCTGCACCAGCAGACAGCGAGACGAGTTATTTCCATCAGATTGAACTGAACTCGTACCAGTAACACCACACAGCACACCCCACCAACCTCATATACACTGCACTCTATCAGTTACGCTGACTGGACTCCCTATTATTCTGCACCCTGACATTCTGTTTGCACTAATTCATACCGTGCTGCACTGCAAAGGTATATGTGTACTGTGATTATTATTGTTTTCATTTCATGAGCTGTATAGCATAATATTTACCATATATTGTTCTCTACCTGTATTGAGTCCCTTATATATGTGTTGCATATATATTCAGTATTTGTATTTCATATTTATTCATTCATTTGTCATCCATACTGTCATGCTGCAGTTTGCACCCAAGACTTTCACCACCTGTACACTTGCGTTCATGGTATTGTGACAATAAAGTGATTTGATTTGAATTGGTCACGTCTTTTGTTCATCAGTTGTGCTGTAGGGTGCTGCATAACAGCTGCAAATTTTGTATGACATGGCAGAAGATTATGATAGGGTTTTAACACGACCCCATGTAACATGATGCAGAAACACTGAAATAATTAAAATAATACCGTTAACCACATGATCTCATTACAAAAAAAGATCGTTGCCCTTACCTGCTTGAAGGTGTACGCGCATCAGGTGAACTGGACGAACCGAGCCTCGCTGGTGACGTCACTGCCGCTGAAGATGACGCGTGGTATTTGGACGCATCTGCTCTCCACCGAAGTTAATGTGAAGGATTGGCGTATCATATGCACGCAAAATTGGCATTTGGCGTATGCATTACACGCAATTAGAAAGTGTAAAGTCGTGTTATTTATACGCAGACTGATGAGAACGGGTTGGTTAAATACAAACATAGGTAATGCTATATGGCTCCCAACCTGGAAAAACCTTCTTGGCAACTTTAGGACTCTGAAACACTGTAAATCTAGACCAGGGGGCACCAAATTTAACCCACTGAAAATAATCTGGTCATACTCAAATGTTTCTAGTTAATGAACCTCTTGACCACATAATTGATTTAACAAACATACACCATACACACATTTTGTGCTAAAGTTAGTTTAGTTTAGAAACCGTTTCCATTTAAATCAACACAATCCCCATTGTAACCAATGTTATACAAGTTTCATTTGTATGCTATTTGAGACCCATTTGTTTTCTTGTTTAAAACATAAGTAGCAAAAAGAGCGGGAATTGAAACAGTGTATTTGTTAAACCCTTAATAGACCCATTGAGAGAATTTGGAGAAAGGAGAGCAATGACGATTAGAGACTTTATTTTCCTCTGCTGTCCTGCCAATTTCACTTCTGCTCTAACTTAAATACCATTTCCATCTGATTGTGTTTTCTCTTTATTGTTATTTTTTTTAAATAACTTCAATTCAAAGAAAACGCTAAAGAAGCAAATGAAAACGCCCTGTAAGACAAAAATAAACATGCACGCATTCTGTGCGCTTTTGAAGGAAACATACGAGCTCCAATTTTAAGAATCAGTTTTCGGCTCTGAAACATGGAAATATTTATCCACCTTTTTCTTCAACGCGGAAGTAAGCCTATGGGTGAGACTTCCGGAACATTAACCGCTGTAGGTAAATAACGAGGAGAATAACAACGTGCAGTAAACGGTAAAACCGTTTGCACTACAAACCAGTGTGTTCATAAACAAGATAATACATTAAAATATTATAAGACACACCAATTTTCAATATCAAGCAGCAAAACGAACTGTTTTGTACAGCTAAAAATACCTGGATGTAGATGAGACCGGAAGCCAGACCCATAGAATTTACAAATGGCCGTGCCCACTTTTATGACAAGAAACAGTGCAATAAATAGCAATACACCAACTTCGCTTTTGTAAATAGAATTCATTCACTTGAGTCTTATTTTTGGTTTTCAACAAAAGCATAAAACAGCAATATCACTTCAACATTGACTCTTTATGTGACCGTGTGGGCGGCTCTTAAAAGAGCCTTTGTGTTTTTCTGATAATACGGACATGTTTATCCTCCGAAGCCGTACAGACGTCCAACGCCCTGTCGGACCTACGCCGTAGCCTTTACGCCTTAAGCCCCGTTCACACTAGCAGCGACTTTTGTCGCTTTTGGGCTGGCGATGAGGTTGCTAGTGGGCGTTCTCAATACTGGTTGCCTTGACAGCGAATCAGGTTTCTTGCCGCTAAGTACAAACATTTTGGAGGCAAAAGACTAAATATAATCTAAATCTAAATTAAATCCGTACATACAAACAAAAATGAATGAGAAACAGAGCCTACTTTCTTCCATTGTTTATGTTTATCTACGGCGCTGAGAGGAGAACGATCACTTGAGCTCTACCGTCTTCTTTCCTATTGGCTGTCGCTCCCGAAAGTCGCTCTTCATTTGCATAAATTAGAAGGATTCTGAACTTTGTTGCGACACGCCCCATCCGGTCGCCAACGGTCGCTGTCGCTTGCTATCGCTCATGTCGCCGGAAATCGCCAGCTCTCCATTGAAATTAATGGGATTGTGTCGCTTTGCTGTTGCGTGTCGCTTGTAGTGTGAACAGGGCTTTAGGCTATGCATCAGTTTTCATTTATACTACTGCGTCGTTGTCCGCGTCAACGTGCAGTACACATGCAAACCGCTAGTCAGCAGTGTCCACGGGCATGTTGCTTGTGTAACCCGCAGTACCACGGTAAAAGCCGAAGAAGAAGCAGCTCGTCGGAGAAGCATTATAGCCGTGACGGTGGCAAATAAATATCAAATCATTAAATCATTATTTAAAACTACAAAAAGGAGACAACAACGGAACAGTAGAAGATGGCATACTTTCAATCTCCACAAGGACTTGTACCACGGCAGATCAACATTGCTTGTCACGGACAACTACTGATGTATAATGCTATGTAGTATAATAAATGATAAGACACTTGTTCTTTGCTTTGTTTTATTTTATATAAGAAGGTGTAACATTAAAATATATTAAAGTGCACATAAACACACACAAAACTCAAGTACATTTGGAGGGAGGGGTTCTTGCAGACCAATCACGGCGCTTGCGGTCTGCGTAGAATTGACGCGCTGTTTAGATTTTTGGAGAGGTGCACGTCAGGCTACGGCGTAT